>NC_041701.1:895000-957500 GCF_900097015.1 Plasmodium sp. gorilla clade G2
GAATTTATTAATAATGTAATGAATGGATTAAATTTTTTAGAAAATTATATAGAACAACAAAAGCAAATGAATATCAATTATAAGTTCTCAGATGAATATCTAGTTATCAAAAAATATTTTAAAGATATATTTAGACAATGGGGGAATACTGCATTGTTTTTAAGTGGCGGGGCCATTTTAGGTCTACATCATTTTGGAGTCTTAGAAGTGTTTTTAAAATCTTCAATAAATGCGGATTATTTTAATGACTACGCTAAGAAACTTACAATGGAGCAAACAAAGGAAGAAAAGTTATCTCGCAGTAGCTACACAAATGATGTTAGTAATGATAATAATAAGAAGGATATATATAAGGATTGTCAAGATGAAAACAAAAGAAATATTATATCAAGCAGTAACAATAGTAGGGAGAAAAAAGTTTCACTAGAGGATTTTGACAAAAAAAAAAAAAAATATATGAATAATATGAAACAAGAAATAAAGGAAAATATAAAAAATGGTCCCAAAAATAATTGTGATGATTATAACAACCAGTGTGATGATTATAATAATTTTCATTATGATAATTCTTCATCTTCTAATGGTAGTGTCTATCATTCTTCCATATGCGATGAATTTAACCTTTTTTGCACAGATAGGATGGTAAAATTGAAAGAGTATAATAATATGAAGGATAAGAAAAAACCAATAAAGAAATTGAACACATTATGTAATAATATAACTACTTATAATGATAGTTGTAATATGAATAATAAAAAGGTTCCTATTAAAGAAGATGGAGAGGTTGATTTTCATAAGAAAGATATAAATATGAATCCTAATGATTTGAAAGAAAGAAAGAAAAAAAATATATTATTTGATAGTCTAAATAGTTTTTATAAATGTTCTGAAGAACCTAATAAGAATGAGAATTTGCCTATTAGGAAAAATAATACAAACGATTTTGTTGCAAATTTTGAAGATAATATTTTGCCACAAATAATTTGTGGAACATCTGCTGGTAGTATTGTTGCAGCTTGGATTTGTACTAGAACAAATAACGAATTGTTAGATGAATTTAATATAAATTTTATTTATAATATCGTTTCTTGTTTTTCTTCAGAAAATTGGTTTTATTCATTTTTTAATATTTATAAAAAAGGGAATTTTTATGATATCGATAAAATTGTTAAACTTATTTATAATTTATATGGTGATATGACATTTCTTGAAGCTTTTATAAAAACAAATTTAGTTTTAAATATTACAGTTACTAGAGCAGAATGTGAAAATAATAATTTTAGTTGTGATGAAGATGGACATATAGTACTAAATTATATGAACTCTCCAAATGTTTTAATTTATACGGCAGTTTTGGCTAGCTGCTCTTTTCCATATTTATTACAACCTTTCAAATTGTTAGAGAAAAAATATAACAAAGAAAATGTTTATAGATTTATGTCGATAAAGGAATTAAATAATAGCAAACTTATTTTGAATAGTAATACTTTATATAAAAATCGAATTCTCTTAAAAGAAGATTCAGACGGATTAGCTCTATCAAGGAGTTTAGAAAGTTCAGATATTAAAAGTGAAAAAACATGTAATAATGCTGATACTTGGAAAAATAATTATAGTAATAATAATCATTATTATAATAGTAATATCAATTTGGATGATGAACATAAAAATTTAAATGAACCACAACCATCCATTTTAAATAATGTACATAATTATGAAAATAAAAATTCTTCATGTGCAACCATTGATACTTGCATGAAGGAAGAATATATTTTAAGTAAAACCATTTTGGAAAATGAATTTATTAATAAACCAATTAATAATAAAATGAATAAGGATTATATACATAATAATGGAGATGTCGAATTTGTAGGAAACAAAAATGATCATATTTTAAAAAATAATGATAATGAAATGGTAGTAGCTAGCTTTTTTGTATCAAATAATGACCTGAACAGTTCAGGAGAAAAGTTAAAAAAAAAAAAAAAAAACAATAACAACAATAATAATAACAATAATAATAACAACAATAATAATAATAACAATAATAATAATAATATAAATTTTCCAGATCAATTACATATTCATAAGGGAGATAAAAATGATTTGATTGCTTTGAAAGAAGATAAGAATAAAAAGGATAAGATTAATAATAATGAGATGAATGATTATAATAAATATGATGATAATGGTGATGTGGATTATGATGATTTGGAAGAAGAAGATATATGTATAAATCAAGTATTAAGAAATGAAATTGGTGATGGTGTTATATTGGATAAAGAAAAAATAAAGAAGAGAAAAAAAAATAATAAAGATATGGCAAGTATAGAAAAAAAGGGAACTGAAATAACAGATAGTTGGGAGAATGAAAATATGTTAATTGAAAAAACATATGAAAATGGTAATTCGAGTAAAAAATATATAGATATTAATGAATATAGGAATATAAATTTATTGAATGAAGAGTATACTATAATAAATAGTGTACAATTTAAAAATATGTATTTTCATGATGGTTCATTGAAAAGTGATATACCTGCACATAATTTAAATCAGATATTATCAGTCAAATATAAAATTGTTTCTCAAGTTAATCCACACGTATTTCCATTTACTGGAGTACGTGTTCATGGTGAGGCTGGTAAGCCAGTCAAATGGAGAGGAAGTTCTGGCAATTGGAGAGCAGGTTTTTTAATGTCATCTATGGAAATCTTATTTAAAGAAAATATGAGATATATATTAAGACTAATGGCTTTACTTGATTTATCTCCAACCATAAGAGGATTAAATGCTGGATCGATAGCTATGCAGGTAAATATAAAAGATTATTTGTAAAAAAATTGAATTGAAAAATTTATTAAATAATAAAAAATGTGATATGTACATAAATATAAGTGAATATATATATATATATATATATATATATATATATATATATATATATATATGTATATTTTATTTTTATTTTTATTTTTTTATAGAATTATAATGGAGATATAACGTTACATCCGAAGAGACTTTATTTAAAACATTTTAAATTAATTAGTGTTTCTAATTATGACGATGTTGAATGGTATATACAAGAAGGTAGACAAATGACTTTTCAAAAATTGCCATTAATTTTGAACAGAATGAAAATTGAAAAGAAATTGATAAAAATGAAAAAATGTTTTTTTTAAAAGAATTGATAATATGTACAAAACACATATTATTCAAATTGATATATACATATATGTAAATATATATATGTATTGTAAAATTAAAAATATGTATTTTTTTCATCATAATATATATGTATATTTCTTTTTTTTTTTGTGTATTCATATGTATATATATTATTACATATATATAAAGTAATATATATGTACACCCTTTTCCAATGGTTTATTTTATTTTATTTTTTTTATGTTATTGTTTGAATTTCTTTTTTTTATCATTTAATTAAAGAAAAAAGGGGAACCCTTATATGCTGTTATATATAATGTATATTTTTTATCATTTCATTTATTTTATTTTTTTTTTAGTTCATGGTGCTAAATGTTTTAATAATATTTTATAATTCTATTATATTATCATTTGTTTATTTTGATTCTTTACTAGAATATTTTCCTTTTCACATCTATAATATATTTATATATTTTTATATATTTTGTTATATTTTTATATTTATATTATAAAATGATTATTTTTTATTATGTCGGTTTAATACAAATTCAACTTTTTTCCTAATCTTTTTTTTTTTTTTTTTTTTTTTTTTTTTTTGTTACCATAAAATTTTGCCTCACATATAAATATGCAAAAAAGAGAAAAAAAATTAAACTATCATAAAATTAAAAATAATGATATAATATGTATTGAATAAATTTGTGTATAAATTTTTAAGGGCCATATAATGAACTCATCATTTGAGGAATCAAAACGAAGTAATAATATAGACACAAACACACACACACATATATATATATATTATATATATATATATATGTGAAAAGATAAGATGGTTAAAGAATATAATTACGTGATATATATTACAAAATAATATTCAAAAATTTATATAACAAATATGTTTCATACAAGTTTATAACAAAAAAATAAAATAAAATAGAATTATTTAAAAATTAAAAAACATGATTGTTTTGTTATTTATAAAACATAGATAAGGAAACAAAAAATAAATGTCACAAGACATTAATAAGGCACACAAATAAAAAAAAAAATATATATATATAAACATATATATATATATATATATATTTATGTAGGTTAACAAAAAAATTAATAACATAAAAAAATATACTCTTATATATATATATAATATATATAATATTATATTTTTTTTTTTTTTTTTTTTTTTTTTTTATTTATACATATTGACATATGTCATCCAGTGAGACTTTCAATATGTACTTTTTTCTTATTTGTATATATGCATGATTCAATTTAATTTTTTTTAATTCAACTGTTTCTTTATATAAATTATCTTCTTTGATTGGATGTTTTAAATTTTTATTTACTATTTTACATTTGAGGATATCTTGACTTATTGTTGTTTCTAGATAATTGGATTTTATTTGTGATATATTAAAATATTGATTGTTATCATGATCTGAATAATTATTATGATTATTTGATTTCATTTTAATATTTAATTCATTAATAAAATGTGTCCATATATTTTTATGTTCTTCTTGTGTATATAAATTATGTTTCATATCTTTTAATTTATGTTTAATAATATTTTTATATGGAAGAATATTTTTATAATGTTTAAATATTAACAATCCGTATATATATGTATATGTATTTTTTGTTTTTTGTTTTTCATTCTCTTCTTTTTCCTTTTTTATTTTATATAAAACAATTCCTTTCCATTTATAAAATTCATGTGTTTCTAAATTAATTTTTACTATCAACCCTTCAAAAAAAACATAATTCTTATCATTATTATATTTTGATATGTTAGTTGAATATTTGTGTTCTTCTATTTTTTTATTTGTTTTTTTTTTATAATCATATTTATTATTAGAACTATTAGTTGAGTTGCTTTTAATGGATAATTTATATTTATCATTTGGATGTTTAGTATATTTATTTATTTTATTATATGCATTATTTGATATACTCGATGTATTATCTTCATTATGAAGTCTCTCTTGACTACTGTCGTCAGAGTTGCAGCTGTCATTTTTAGATGTACTACTATATGATTCGTAATATTTATCATATCTGTCATACTTTTTGTTTTTATCATATCTGTCATATTTTTTCTTTTTATCATATCTGTCATATTTTTTCTTTTTATCATATCTGTCATACTTTTTGTTTTTATCATATATGTCATGTTTTTTAAATTTTTTATATTGATCATTCTTATTATCATTGTCGTCTTTATTATGCGTGTCGTCTCCCTTGAGCTCATGATTTATATTCCCCTTTTTTATATTCTCCATATTTTGTTTCATCTCCTCTTCTGCTCCTACACCTGTGAAACGGAAATCTCTTGACTGTAGATTATTATAGATTTTATCGAAATAATTTTGTTCACTGGATTCATTATAATATTTATTAATATATTCATTATATACATCTTCCTTATATCCCATTTTTTTTAAAATATATGTTCCATAATTATCAATTTTTATATTGTGTTCTTTAAAATCGTCATATAAATTGATTTCATTTTTTAACAGTACATCTTTATTATTTTTGTCAAATTTATCTATAAGAATTTTTCTTTTGAATGTTAAATTTTTTTCTGTTACCTTGTATATATGTGTAAGATTTTGATTGGAGGGGTCATCATTATTTTGATTGGAGTTGTCATCATTATTTTGATGGGAGTTGTCATCATTATTTTGATTAGAGCTGTCATCATTATTTTGATTGAAGCTGTCATCATTATTTTGATAATTTTTATGTTTCGTCTTGATTTTATTATTTTCTAATTCCTCATGTTTTTTTTCATTATTATTTAATTTTAAATTATTTTTATTCTTATGTATAATAAAACTTGATAAATCTTTTATTTCAATATCTGAGTCTTTTTCACTTGATTCCTTATTATTAGAATGTATTGATGAGTTCATATCTTGATCATCATATTGATTGGATATATTACTTTTTATATCATCATCATCATTATTATTATTATTATTATTAGATTTATTTGGAAAATTTAAATATATGATTTCTTTTTTATTTTGTATACGATTTAATTTATTTTCTAAATTATTTAAAAAATTTAAATATAAATGATCCTTTGAATTTTCTTTTTGTTTTTCTATATCAATTAAAACCTTTCCTTCTTTTATACATTTTATATGTTCAATTCTACCTTCATCTTTTATTTCATTTTCTTCATCTTCATCTTCTTCCTCTTTCTTTTTAAAAATATTCAACACATCTTCATTTATTTTATGCGCTTTTTCTTTTAAACTATCTTTTTTAGGACGTTTCAATTTAATATTACATTTTATCTTACTATCCATTTTTTTTAAGTAAGATCACTTAAACAAAAAAAATAAAAAATAAAAGAATATATATATATATTATATTTCTATTTAATACATAATTTCAGAAGATAAAATGAAATTTTAAAACATCAGATAAAAGTGACAAATATATAAAAATAAAAACAATTAAATCTTGAAAAGATAAAATAATATATATATATAATATATTATGTATATATTTTTTTTTTTTTTTAAGCATTAAATTAATGTTATTTATACATATTATTATATTATATTTATACAAAATATTTTATTTTATGTATATCATATTAATAGTTCTATTAAGTCAATCATTGAATATATAAATCATCCAAAAAAAAAAAAAAAAAAAAAAAAAAAAAAAAAAAAAGAAATTATATATATAAAATATAATATGAATTATTTTATAATATTTATACACAGTTATATATATATATATATATACAGCATTATATTTCTTGACCCCATAGATATTATTTTAATGTTATAAAATTTTTACCTATAAAAAAAAAAATTCATTTTCTTTTTTCTTTTCTTTTTTCTTTTCCTTTTCCTTTTCCTTTTCCTTTTCTTTTTCCTTTTTTTTTTTTTATTTTTTGTAATATACAATTATATGAAGAATGAAGATCTACTTCTTTATATATGTATTTTTTATTTTTTTTTAATTTATGATATATTATAAAAAGAGAAGAATCTTCATCATACTTTTCTTTTTTTTTTTTTTTTCAATTTTTTTTATATTAAAAGGGAATATAAAAATAAAACATATATATGATATATATATATATTTATTATATATGTTATGTAATCTGTGATTTTGTATATGTATTAAAAACATTTTATATTATATTGTATTATATTAATTTATAATGTTACATATTATATATAAATAGAAATTTATCTACATAAAATATTATTCCAACATATATATAATATAATATATATATATTTTTATATTATGTGTGTGTGTTTTTTTTCTTTCTCCTATATTTTTGAATATGATTAGAAACACTTATTTGAAGTACTCCTATAAATATAAAAATATAAAAAATGTAAAAGAAAAAATTTCTCATATATATTATAACTTTGATAAGAATGTTTGTAATCTTGTAGGGAAGAAGAAACATGATATGAACTGTTATAAAAATATTGAAGATATTAAGAATGAAAAGGATTTAGAATTTTTTTTTTATAACTATGACAAAACAAATATAGATGATTTATTTAAGGATTATAAATATTTAATTGATTGTAAGGATTATCAGAAAGAATGTTCAGAGAAGGAGATGTTAGAAAAATCATATATAATAAAATATATATCATATAATATTCAGCTTTTTCATTTTATAAAATATAAACATATATTCTATGAAAATAAACCACCTCTACAAGATAGCAACAACAACAATAATAATAATAATAATAATAAAAATAATAATTATAATAATAATTATAATTATAATTATAATTATAAACATTTGTATGATGTGAACAATAATTATTATAATATCTCCAATAAGACAAATAAATATTGTAGTGATAATAATAAATGTGTACAAAATAATATCTACTATATTCATAATATTGAAAAGGGTAAAATAAACAAAGAAGAGATGCTTAAAAATATAGATAAAAATAAATGTTTACAATATCTTTTTGATAATGATGTTTATAAATTTATAAGTCAAATAAAAAAATGTGATATATGGAATTATAAAGATAAAATTGTTGATAAAAATTATATTAATTATAATATATTTTTTCCAATTAATTATATGAATATAGAAAAAAAAGAAAATTGTAAATCTAATACACAAAATGTTTCTTATTATGTAAATACAAATATATTTCTTCATAATATACATAGATATAATAAAGATATATTTTTAGATATAATAAAAAGAATGAATTATAAAATATTAAATTCTCAAGATATTAAAAATATATTAATTATATTAACTTTATTACATCATAATAATATATCATTTTCTACTGAAAAAAATAATATTATAAAAAATAATAATCCTAATAATAATACATGTAATAAATTTATTTATAAAAATAAAGAATATATAAATAAAAGAATATTTATGGACGTCTTTACAAATATTTATAAAACCATTTGTTCAAAAAGAAATGATATATCTTTTTTATATTTATATGATTATCTTTTAATAATGACAGTAAATGATATTAAAAATAAAGAGTATTACATAAGTATAGTAGAAATATTGTCAAATTATATGAATCTCATAAACAAAATTACAAACAATAATAATAATGAAAATAATGAAAATAATGAAAATAATGAAAATAATTATGATAACAATTATGATAATAATAATTGTGATAGTATCCTCTTGAGCAATTCATATGACAATTATCTTAATGATAAAAACATTTCAAAACAAACACACAATAAGAATAATCAACAAACAGTTTTCAATCTTGATCAAGTATTTACAAATTCTTTAAATGAATCAAACACATGTGATATTGAAAATATTCAAAGGGAAGAAAATTATAGTAATCATCATCATAATAATAATAATAATTTTATTTATCCAGATAATATATATAATAAAGAAAATATTAATTTTGATGATATTTCAAAAAATGATTATTTAAAAAACGGAAATGTAACAACTAATAATAATACTTCAATTATAAATAATATTATAGATTATGAAAATAAAAATATTGAACTTAGTAAAAGAAATTATATTTATTTACAAAAGAAATTATATACAATTAAAAATATAATTATATCAAAAATATTGTTAATATATATTATGAAATATATATTTAATCATATTGATAATAATATATTATATGCACACTCTGATTTAATTTGTGAAAATTTAGAATTAATTCCTCCTATGCTAGTTACAAATTTTATATTTACAATAGGTACTTGTAAATATATTGATGAATTTTGTATGTTTATGCTAGCCAAATATGTTCAAAATAATATTCAGAATTATACATGCAATGAAATTAGTATTATTGTAAATACATATGCTGATGCTTCATTGGAAGATGTCAGTTTTTATGAAACTATTTGTGATTATATGAAATGTCATTTTAATAAATTTTCTTCTATCGATATTATTAAAATAATTTATGCATTCTCAAAAGTTAGAATACGTGATATAGAATTATTAAAAATGTCTTATGAAAAAATTAACCATTATCTAAATGAAAGAGAAAAAAAATTTGATATTAATATGCAACTCAAAATGATGGATTTTAAAAAAACAAATGAAAACAAAAAATATATGCAATCACAAAATTATTTAAAAATTAAAAAAAATGCTAATAATAACACACAAAATTATTATACTAATAATATGTGTAATAATAATAATACAAATATATTACAAAATAAAGAGAATATTAAAAAAAATAATTATATTATTAATAAATATTTATGTGCATATGCTTTAATTGCAGCAGGGAAATTAGATTATGTTGAAAATGTAGATAAATTATTTTTACATTTAAAAGAAAGTATAATAAATGATGGTATCGATATAAGAGGAATCTTATGGATGCCTATAGCAATTACAAGCTTTTTAAGTTCACAGTGTATATTTAATTTCTTACCAGTATATATCAATTTAATAAATCAAGCTTTTAAAAAAACACAATCACCAAAATTACTCTCTTTATTACTAAGAAGACATAATATATTATTACATACAATCGAAACGGATATTATACCTAAAAAATATATAGATAAAATAACTTTAAATAATCTTTATCATATATGTAAAAGTAAAAAAGATAATTCAAAAGAAAAAGTATTTGTTCCAGATAGCTCAACATTCCATATTGAAGTTTCAAATGCATTATTATCATTAGATATACCACACCAAAAAGAAGTAAACATTTATCCCTTTACAATTGATATATATATTCAAACAACACAAAATATAAATGAACAACAACTAAAAAAACACAATTCTGCTAGTACATATCAAATGAATCAAAATAATATCAACACTAAATTTAAAAAAACTAATACATATATGTATGAAAACGATACAAATTTTGAGCAAACATTTGAAAACAAAAAGGTAAAACATAAATCAAAGAATAAGAATGAGGTATATACGGAAATACCATTTATGTAAAGTATAAAAAAAAAAATGCCCACATATATGTACATATTATATATATTATATATATGTTATATATATGTTATATATATATATATATTATATATATAAGCTAACCATTTATTTTTATTTCAAAAAAAAAAAAAAAAAAAATATTTTGGCTTGTCGCCAATATTTTTCCTGACCACATCATATTTGTTTTTGTTACCATACATTTTAATTCAATATTTTTGTTATAATTCATTTAAATTATAATATAAACAAAAATAAACTATTTTTAATTCTATTTAATTAAGTCTTTTTTTTTTTTTTTTTTTTATATTTATAATGAAAGAAAGGTATACAACACACACGCAAATGTATATACATATATAAATATATATATATATATATATTTTTTTTTTTTTTTTTTTCTTGTTATCATTTTGGCTAGTCATAAAAAAAATATATATATATTTTTTTTTTCGTAGTTTGCTTTATTATGACAAAAAATTACTCATTTTATTAATTGCGAATTCCAAATAATAGGCGTATCGTTACATATTTTAACTTCATTTTGAATAATTTCATTAGATGAACTGATTAAGGAATCGAAACTTAAATATTCATTATTTAAATTATATTTAAGTCCCTCTGTTTTGACTTTACATTTTGCTCCAATTGGTAAGAGAGCACATCCTTTTTCAAAAGGATTTAAATTTATATGTATAACATGATTTCCTTTTTTTAATAAAAATATGAAATTATTTTCACCTATTAAATAAATATTATTTATTGTTTGTACATTTTTATATAAAGAAGATATATTTGCACATGTTTGATCAAATCTATTTCCTGTAGCTCCTAGTACAAGAATTTTATCATTTTGTTTAATATATGGTTTTATTTTTTCAATACATTTATCTAGATCTGTATTTTCTTGATTTTGACATTTTTCAAATAAAACACCTTCATTTTTATAATGTTTATATACATGTGGATATATGCTATCAAAATCTCCACAAATAAAATCTGGTAAGATTTCCATAGAATTCTTATTCTGTTTTTTTTTTGTATCCATATTTATTGTTAATTTATTATTATTATTATTATTAAATAAATCATATAATTGTTTAGCAATAACATTTTTGTCATTTGTATGTTCTATAATATGATTTGATATATCTTGTTCTTCCTTTTTCTTTATTTGTTCTTTTTTATAATCATTTTTATTTACTTGTATACCCTGTTCAAGGCATATATTATTGTTCATACAATAATTGTTTATATGCTTTTCATTTATTGTTGAACATAAATCATATAAGCGATTAGCCCCACCATCAGCACATATTAAAACATTTGAATTCTTTATAATTTCATAGGCCTGTGAACATAATGTATTATTTAAAATAATAGTAATTAATTTATAATTATAAATATCTGTACAAACATTTGGATTACTACTATCAACAGAAGTGCATGTTTTTATATCTTTTATCTTATCATTATTATTATTTGAAAAAATATATTTCATAAAATCAAGATTATGATAATGAGGAAAATCATCTTTTTCTTTACTAGTTGAATAATAATGTTTATGATTTTTTGTCATTCTTTCTTTGTTACCACATGATATTTTAGTACCCTTATTAAAGTATGAAAAATATTTGGAAGAAATCCTTTTAAATATATATGTGTACTTTTTTTTCATTTTAAAAAATAAAAAATAAAAAATAAAAATTAAAAATAAAAATTAAAAATAAAAATTTAGTGATGTATAATATAAAAATGAATGTGTATATGTCGTGTCATAGGAACATTATAAATATAAATGAACCACTAGAAAAAATAAAATAAAATAAAATAAAATATACATATATATATATATATATATATATATTTTTTATTTATTCATTTAAGGGTCTAGTAGTTTGTGTGCATAAAACTATAATATTTATAACATTATTTTTTTATCTTAATACATATACAATTACAATGTAATTGTAAGGGAATAATACAAATAATGATAAATTTTTAATCTTCCAAAAAAAAAATAATGGCCTCAAAATATATATAAACAGCAAAGGCTTATACAAACAAATATATATATATATATATATATATATATATATATTTATTTATTTATTTATTTATTTATTTCGTTTAAAAATACTTGATGGGTTTAATAAAGAGTAAAAGTTGTATTACCCGTTTGATGGAAATTATAAATATACATTTCATATGAACATTTTAAAAAACAAAATTGTTAAAAATTTTATCTCAGACTATGAGCTAATAAATTATTAGACCTATTTATTTTGTTTATTCATTCTTTACGTTATTATCCTTTTTTTTTTTTTTTTTTTTTTTTAAAATAAAATTAAACAAAATAATATTATATGTGTTAATGTATAATATATATATATATATTCACATTCTTTATGGAAATATAAAGAAAAATATATATACAATAAAATATATTAAGCACAAAATAATAGCATAGAAAAAAAAAAAAAAAAAAAAAAAAAGAAAAAAAAGATCAACTTATTAAGAAAATATTATCATTGATAAGTCATAATGTAAATTATAAGACTGACAATGAAAATGTGTGCATTTTTTTTTTTTTTTTTTCTTCTTTTTTTTTTTTGTTATTTAAAATTTTCCATTTATTATTTTGTATTGTAAAAAATATATATATATATATAATATATATATATATATTTATATATATTTAAAAAATATTAATTTTTTTCTTCTTCTATTTTTCCTTTTTATTTTTCTATATATCTTAAAATATTGATTCATATTAATGAAGAGAAGGAATTTACATAAAAAAATAATTTTTTAAAAATATATTTAACTATTATATATATATATATATAAAATAATATTATATTTTTTATAAATATATTTTTATTTTATATATTTTAATACTTTCATATATATACATAAATAATGATGTGCTCATTTAATATATTATGTGTGCAGAGTTTATAAAATATATATATATATTATATATATATTTTTTATATTTATATATAAAAAAAAAAAAAAAAAAAAAAAAAATATATACTTTTATATGGCTTGAAAAAAAAAAAAAAACCAAAAAAGAAAAATAATTTTGGAATGTTATATTAAAAAGAAAAAGAAAATGAAAAATATATATAAAAGAAAAAATATATATTTTCATTTTATTTTATATAATATATTACATTTTATAAATTTAAGAAAAGAGCTCTTATTTTTTATATTAATTTAGAAAAAAAAAAATAAAATAAAAACAAATAAACAAATAAAAAAAAAGGCATAAAAAATATTACCTTTTTGTGATTTGTTTAAAGATTTCTTTTTTTTTTTTTTTCTTTTTTTTTTGTATTTTTGTTTATTAGCGTGTAGCTAATAAGTAAATAATAAAATTAGCTCTTTAAATATTGATAAAATAAAAATATATATAAATATATAATAAATTATATTAATATGTATTTATATATATATTATTTATGATTCCTCTATGTATCGATAAAATGTATGTTATGTTTTTATATATCTTCAATAAGTCAATGTATATAAAAATATATGTATATATATAAATATATATATTATATATAATATAATATAATCTATTAATACAATACATACAACATTTTATAAGAATATACTTTCTTTCTTTCTTTCTTTCTTTTTTTTCTAATATTTTTTTCTTTACAGTTTTTATTATATATATAATATATATTATATACCTAATCATTTCCAAATAAAAGAATAATATATTTTTTCTATATGTATAATAAATATATAGATAATATATATATATATATAATTATATTTTTTTGTGGACATAATTTTTTCTTTTCCTTTCTTTTTTTCACAAATTCAATTAAGATATTATATATAAAAAGTATATTATAAATATGTTTATTTTAGTATATACTTTTTTATTTATTTATTTATTTAGTTTTTTTTTTTTTTTTTTTGTTTACAGTGGACATAAATAATAATAAAATACCTAAGGGTATAACATATAAATATTAACATAATATTATATATATATAATCATATATATTTATATTTATATTTTTTTTTTTTTTTTCACATTGTTCTTTATCTATCAGTTAGTCTTATTCGACTTATAAAATTATACATTGAATATGATATATATATATATAAATATTTATATATATATATTTTTTTTTTATGTGAATTTATTTATTTATATATTTAAAATATAATGCTAAGCATTATCTATGTTTCTAATTAACATATAAAATATATATATTATATATATATATATTTTTATATTTTTTAAATGAATATAATATATAAAAGATGGGCTCAGACGATTTAAAATTTTATATAAATAAACATAAAAAGGCATATGAAGAAAGAGTAAAAAAGGAAGAAGAAGAAAAGAAAGAAAAAGAAAATGAAGGAAAAATAAATGAAGAAAAAATAAATGAAAATAAAGAAAATAAGGAAGATGTTTCCTTGATGAAAGCGGAGCAAGAAATACAAAATGAAAACCACACAGATGAAAATCAAGGTATATATTATATATATGTATATATATATATATATATATATATATATATATATATTTATTTATTTATTCATTTATGTGTTAATTTATTTTATTTTATTTTATTTATTATTTATTATTTATTATTTTTTTTATTTTTTTTTTTTAGTCGATGCGGATTATTTATATGCCTTAAAATTAAATGAAGCCTTAAATGGAACGGGGGCAAATGACATAAACACGAATTCAAATATTTTAAATAACAATGATTCCTCAAGATTTAATGATATTATGAATGAGGAAGGAATAAATATAAATGAAGAAGATGAAGTGAGAAAACCAGATAATACTTATGTAGAATGTCTTTTGGATGATAGTAATATGTTACCCTTATCTGGAAATATGAATATTCCTCGCATGAACAGAAGGAGAAATAATATGAATAGAATGAATAATATGAATAGCATAAATAATATGAATAGTATAAATAATATGAATAACATAAATAATATGAACAATATGAATAACATAAATAATATTAGCAATATAAATAATGTCTACCATTTGAACAGCACTAATTATGTAGACAGTCTAAACTTTCATTATTCTGATGAACACAATAATATTGTTATAAACTCAATAAATAAAGAGGATGATTATAATAATAATGTAAATATATATAACGAATCATATGTTGATAATAATAGAATATCATATACCATTGACGAAAATGAAACAAACAACGTAAATATAGAACATAATCAAAATGGTTATAACACAAATAATTATAATATGAATTATAATGAAAATAAAAAAGAGATAAGAAATCTTACAAAGGGTCATAAAAAAAAAAATGATAATGTTATAACTATAGAAGAAAACAATCAAAGGGTAAATAATTCTGACAAGACAAGAGAATATTTAAATGATAATATTCAGAGTGGTCAGTTTTTTGACTATCAATATAATAATAATAATAATAATTATATGTCGATAAAACATAGTGGGAACTATAAAAAAGAAAATGATATAACATTAATTGATGATAATATAAATAAAGAAATAAAAAAATATTTTGAAAAAAATTATTTTGATAAAAATTATTTCGATATTGATGAGTATTGTAATTTAAATAATGCTTATAAAAAGAAATCTAAAAGTGTTAAGAAAAATGTCGATGTAGACATATCATCCTCTGACACAAATAATATAAAAAGAAAAAATAAAATCCAAGATACTGATGAAAATAAAGACGACCAAAAAAAGGATTTATTTAATAAAAGCGATGATATGGAATATATATTAATAGATGATAATAAGGAGGTGCAAATTGTAAATACAAAAAATGAGAAGAAATATATAAATGAAAATAACATAAAGGATGATCATTGCGAAAAAAAAAACAAAAAAACAAATAATACTAATAATAATAATAATAATAATATTTATGATGATAATTCCTTGTTGAGGAAGACAAAGAAAAGTAAAAGTAAAAACAAACTAGTGTATAGTAACATGTATGTAGATATAAATAGTAAGGATGATCATTTTAATAGACCGGACATAAAATCTTCAGAGAAGGATATGATTAGAAATAATAACATATATTCAAAGAGTTCTTCAGGTGATTCATATCCATATGGAGATATTTCACCTGTACACATTAATGGAAATGAAAAAAAAAAAAAAAAAACAAACAAACAAAATGATGATAATGATATGAATGAAGAAATGAATATGATTATGATTGATGGAAAGGAAGAGAATCCAAACAAAAATAAAATATATAATGATAACAATAATAATAATGATAACAATAATAATAATGATAACAATAATATTGATAATATTGAAGAAACAAATCCTTCTTCGAAATTTTTTTTGTATAATTCAAAAGATAAGAATCACATAAATTATAATAATATAAATACATCTGAATATAATTTTACCACGCATAATAAATTTTTATCACATACAAACAATATTATGACAAGTCATAATATAAAAGCTCAAATTAATAACAATAATAATAGTAATAATTTTTTTTATTCTAGTGAGAGTTTTTTTAAAAAGATGAAAAGCCCATCAATTAAAGAATTCAATAGAAACCTGGAGTTCTCATCGAATCATTCAAAATCTGGACAAGAAAATAATAACTTAGGAGATAGAAATTTTATGAATAATGTCTATAAGGAAAATAATAATATTAGATGTTATCAAAATAAAGGAAGCATGACACGTGAAATGTGTAATAATAATATTATTTCAAATAATAATTTTTATTATGAATCATATGGAAACAGAGGAAGTATAAATAATATGAAAAATGTGAGTAATATGAGTAATATGAGTAATATGAGTAATATGAGTAATATACATAATATACATAATATACATAATATACATAATATAAATAATATAAATAATATAAATAATAACAACATAATTTATAATAACAATCAGCATCATTTTAACCATGAGAATAATATTCATTATAATCATCACATTCATAATAATGATGCTAGAGGCAACAGAAGCCCCTTTCAAAATAATATTTCAGAAGAGAAAGATACAAATAATACAGCTCTTCATAACTCTTTAAACGTAAAAAGAATTATAAAAGATTATTATAGCATGCATAATAGAAATTATGAAGGAGAAAATATATTTGAAAATATGTCTAATAGGAGCATGAATAATAACAATCAGGATATAACGGACACTCTTGATTATGATAGAAGAAAAAATAACAACAATAATAATAACAATAATAACAATAATAATAATAACAATAATAATAATAATAATTATTATTATTATAATAATTTTTGTAATTCCTATAATGTGGATAAGACAAATAATGAAGACATCATAAATAATAACAATCATATGTATTATTCAATGAAGAGTAGATCATCTTCTGATTTATTAAACAAGACACCCACACAGAATGAAATAAGAGAAGGGAATTATAAAAAAGAAAGAATTTATTCTGAGAAACCTTTAGATATTATAAACTCAAACGAACTTGAAAGAAAAGATAAGGACAGGGATATACAGTGTTATAATAATGGACATGAAGAAGAAGGATTAATATCTTCATCCTCTCCTTATAGTTATGATAATACAAATGAAGATGATGTAAATGTTCAACTAGCTATTATCAACAGTTTGATTGATATGTAAAAATGGGAAGCGCATATATATTTATATATATGAACATTAAATAATGAAAAATATAAAATGCATTTTAAAAATAAAGAATAAAGAAAAAAGAAAAAAAAAATTATTTTTTTCTTTAAATATCAAATTAATTAGTTATTTTTAGTCATAATAATTAATTTGAAAATGTATAGTTATATGGTCAAAAAAAAAATATATATATTATATATATTATGTATATTTTTTTTTTTTTTTTTTTTTTTTTTTTTTTTCATGCCATATAAAAACATATAAACAAATGAACACATATAAATTATCGTGCAGAGTTTGAACAAAAAAAGTAAAGAATATATAATATATATATAATATATATATATTTATATGTTGATATATTTTTTTTTATTTATGTGTTATTCCTTTTGAAGGAGTCCCCATTCAAATAAAATTTGGTATCATGTTGCCTGTGAAAAAAAAAAAAAAAATAAAAAAAAAAAAAAAACTGAATGCGGGAAATAATTTAATTAAACAAATAAATGTATGCATATACATAAAAGTAGACACACATATATATATATATATATATATATATATTTTATTTTTATTGTTTTACTTTCTGAGGAGAAGAATCCCTCTTCTGAATAATATTTTAATATATCTGTGCAGGTGGTATATGGTGAATTATTATCTGGTACGAGTGGAATTTCATTATACATAGAAATTAGAATATTTTTAAAAACATATAATATTTCAATTTTTCTAAGAATAATATATCTTAATATTTGTGCATGTATTGCATATATAATATATAAAAGAATATGTAGAATGAAGAGACCTATAATGAAATAGTTTGTTTGTGTCATTAATATTTGTATGGTCTTAAATAATATGAGTAGAAAAATATTTAACCATGTATAACTATTAATATTATCTATCAATATAATATTATTTAATATATTCTGACTAAATAAAAGCATATTCAAATTTATAGGGGCATAGCAATATTTGCATAATAAAAATAAAATATACACACTGACAGAATATTTAAGTTCCTTATCACCAGAGCCTAAAATATAAAAATATATATATATATATATATATATATTACATATATATATATATTTTTGTTTTATCAATTTCTTACTTGAGTGCGAATTTCTGTAGTAGTATATATGCTTTATATTAAAAATGATACGCATGAAAAGAGGAAAGTGTTTTATGAATGATATAAAATAATGGATATTAAAGAATAGAAGAAAGAAATATTCAAAGTGATAATTTAGCTTTCTTATATTAAGACGATAATATATATAATCTCTATTATATATATTTCCATTGAATGTATAAAAAAATAAAATGAATTGTTTCAATGAAAAATAAAAAGATAAATGTGCTATAGTATTAAATATTGCAACAAATAAAATATCTAGAAAAGTAGATGTTTGTATAAATAATAAAAAATAGATAAAGAAATATATTATTGATATATATAAATATATTTTATCTATTAAAAATATTTCATTCCATTTTGAATTAAACATATTATGTGAAATATCCATATTTATATATCCTTTCAACTTATTAATATTATTGTTACTATATATATATATATTATTATCATTATGATCTTCTACATGTCTATTTATATATTTTATATCTATAGAATTATTCGGTAAAGGTATATTTGAATATTTATAAAGATTAAAACTCTGTGGAAATCTTAAATTATTTTCAACAATGTTTTTTTTTAAAGGTATGTCATGTATATATATAACATCTTTATTTTTTATAAAGATATGACTTCTTAATAATATAAAAATAAATAAAAATGTTATCCCGATTTTTATCATATAATCTAGTAATATTACTAACATAAATCTAAAATTTTTTATATATGAAAAAATTAATTTATCATCAAAATATACAAAATTTACAGTATTCCAACCTTTAAATAAAAATCTATATAAAGCTAATAAATGATCTCGTAATTGAAAATGATATATAGGAATATCTCTTTTATATTTTAATTTATAAATCAATCTTAAAAAATTCCTTCTTTTTCTTCTCATACGAAATTTATCTTTCCAAGAAGGTTTCAATTTCTCTTTAGTTCTCACTATTGATTTTGTTCTTTCGGATTTTATTTTATTTTTTATATTATTACCTTTACAACAATTCTTTTCACTCTTTTTATTTATATGTTTCTCTTTATGATCATTATTATGTGTAACATTATTTTCGATAATATTATTATGTATTATTAGATGTTTATCTTTTTTAGCATCCATAGGATGCACATTCATCATTTTGATATCTTCATGTTCTTCATTTGGATTAGCATCATCATCATTATTATTATTATTATTATTATTATCATTACTATAATTATCATTATCATTATCATTATCATTATCATTAACATTAACATTAATATATCTGTCTACAAGTTTATTATTTTTATTATCATCATTATTAGAATCACATTTTATTTTATCCACATTATAATCATTACTTCTTTCACTTTTATTATTTTTCATTTGTTTTGTTATTTTTTCATAAAATTCCTTTAACGAATTTTTTTTGAATTCTTCCTTGAATATTTCTAATACTTGATTTTTTTTTTTTTTCTTCTTTTTTTTTTTCATTTTTTTTAAAATATTATTATTTCTTTCTTTACTTTTTTTTAAATTAAATTCTAAACTATTCCTACTTTTACTATATCCATTTAAATATTTTTTGTTTAATCTTGAAATAGATCTTTCATTGTATAATATATTTCTTCTTCGTTTTTCTTTTTTTTTTTTTTTTTCTTCATATAAACTATTATGTTCTAATGCATTCTTATTATGATCAACCCTTTGTAGAATATTTCCTGATGCTTCTCTATCGATTTCCAAATTTCTATCATTTCCATAAGCATTGGTTTCACTGTCATATTTAAATATATTGTAAAAATGAAAATCGAATTTACTCTTTTTCTTCTTGTGTTTTTCTTTTTCTATCAGTCTGTACTCGTTTAGTTTGTATGATCGAAAGAGAAGAAACAAAATATTTTTTACAATAAGGGTAAGCATTACTTTATATCTAATACAAAAAAGGAGTCTGAAAAGGAAGTGGACAAAAAATAAGGAAATATATATAAGTATAGGCATAAGTATTTTTTAATATATATATATATTTAGACATAAATATTTTTTAATATATATATATATACATATATATTTATTTTTATTTTTATTACCTGTATATCAAAAATGGAGTATCTATTAAAAGGAAACCAACGATGAAGTGAAACTTGGCTGTTATATAAACATCAGTATATACATCCTTATATCTACTTTGATATAATTTATTTGATTTATTTTTTTTCGTTCTTGAATTTATTGAAGAAAGTGATGGTAAATACGTTGAAGAAGATGCTTCATTTGATGAGGTAGAATGAAATGATGACGATATAGATGATGAATAATTTTTTTTTAATAATTGTTTGGATTTATAAGAAGAAACATATGTAGATTCTTTCGAATTTAAAGATGTAATAGATGATACATTACTTTCTCTTAAGCTATTCATAGTACTATCTAAATTATCATTATGATAATAATTATATTGTTTTTTATTATTTTCAAATATATTATTATTTGATAATGATAAATGTTTTTTATTATTCGTATTCTTTCCTTTTAATTGTATAGACATTTTATTTTTAGGAATTACCATATTTTCTTTCATATATTGATTAACATCATCATATAATTCATTATTATTATTATTATTATTATAATCGCTATTGTTATAGTCGTCGGACTTATTATTATCATCACTACTATAAACATTATAATCCTTTTTATTTTTATTTTTATTCTTATTTTTATTTTTATTGTATGCCTTATCTACTTTATCATCTTGAGTAATACTTAAATTTTCTCTTTCATTATATGAATAAGACTTTTCAATATTAGTATATATAGGGAAATAAAAACCAAACAATATTAAAGATACTAAGACAATTATTAACATAATAAATGTTTTTTGTAATTTATATACATCATTATCTGTTAATATTTTATATATACTAGTTAAATGTGAATACATAAATATTATATCTATCAAATCAAATAAATTAATTATATTTACATCAATACTTAATATATTCTCAATAATTATTTTATTATTTAATATATTTTCTAAAATATTTCTACTTCTTAAAGAAAATAATAAATATATAAAAGGTGTTATATATATTAAATTATATGCTAATATATCATTACTAAAATATATTAAAAAAATACTGTCCTTATTATTTGTATCTATTTTGTCTTTTATAAAAAAACAAAAACTTGTCATCTTCATAGTTAAGGTTATCATATATATCATCCATTGGTTGGATATTTTCACACCTGCATTCTTATTATCATAAAGACTACAAATTATATATAAACATAAACATATGTCAACAAACAAAAATATTAAATACATATAATTTTTTGTACTATTCAATATTATAAATAATAGAGATAATTGTTGTAACAATATTAAAAATACTGTAAACAGAATGTTCACAATTTCGTCCTTGTCATTTATTCTCATCTTATAAATATAATATTCTACCAGAAAAGCAAAAATAATAATATATATAACAAGATTTTTATTCAACACACATATATATATATATATATGTATATTTTTATGTATGCATATATGTTATATATTTTTTATATATACATATGTGCTATCTAATTTTATAATTCCCTAACATATAAAAAAATTATAATATCTCACATTTTTTTTTTTTAAAGAATAATTCATAAAAATTTCAAGGTCTAACAACTCATAATTATTTTAGTTTCATACACATGCTATTTTACAACTTAGACAAAAAAAAAATAAAATAATAAGTAAAATAAATAAAAAAAAAAAGAAATTAAAATTAAATAATATAATGTAAATATAATAAATTCGCCTTATAAAACATATTTTTAGCATATATTAAATATCGTACATTTTTTAAATT
The DNA here is from genome assembly GCF_900097015.1 of Plasmodium sp. gorilla clade G2. Taxonomy (NCBI): domain Eukaryota; phylum Apicomplexa; class Aconoidasida; order Haemosporida; family Plasmodiidae; genus Plasmodium; species Plasmodium adleri (nom. inval.). The sequence goes on from NC_041701.1 coordinate 918,284, forward strand.
AACAAAAAAAAAAAAAAAAAAAAAAAAAAAATACGGAGAAATATAAGAAAATATACACAAAATTGTGTATAATATATATATATATATATATATATATATATATTTATATTTATTTATTTATTTTAAATTTTTTTAAAAAGACAACTATATTAAAAATATAACTATTAATAAAGATGGATCGGTAAAAAAAAATAAAAATTAATGGACAATATGTTTGCAAGAAAAAACCATTTATTTTATTTGTACACTTTGTAATGAGTTCCAACATATAAAAATGTATTTTTATTTATAATATGTACATATCAAAATGGTTTGTATTTTTAATTATTTATATTTAATAAATTGAAAATACATAAATATTTTTAGAAATATATTTCTTATTTGTATATTCTTTATTTATTTTATATATATATATATTTTTTTTTTTTTTTTTTGCATGGTTATTATAATCCTGTAGATACATACGCATATATTATTCCATGAGAAAAAAAAGTGTAATTCATTGTTCTAAACATATATCTTAAATTTTAATACGAATTATATATACATTATATATTATGTATTATTTTTATTAAATGATTTGTTCTTGATATATTTTTCTTTCATATTATATTTTTCCTTTTGTGTGTTAAATAAACACATTATTAATAAATTAATCACATATATATATGTGACAAATTAAATATGTATGGGTTTTAAATTAGACAAAAACAAAAAAAAAAAAAAAAAAAAAAAAAAAAAAAAAAATATTATATATATATATATATATATATATATGTGATCATTTTGTTTTATTTACATATTTTTGTTTAAATTACAAATTTGTTATTTTACTTGGTTGTGTTTGATTATTTGCATTCTTTTCATTAGCTTGTTTAAACAAACACATAATATTATACCTAATATATATATATATATATATATATATTTTTATTTATTTATTCATTCATCTTTATTTTGTCCTTTAATTGTTTTTGCGAACACCTCTCTTTTCGCATGTCATAAACAAACTTGTTCTATTTATTCTTTTATTCCCATATATTTTTACATATTCATTAAATCAATTCTTATGTATTTTCAAAAGTAAAACATAAAAATTTTGAAACTATTGATATACAAAAATACCAAAACAGTCTCATCTATTTTCTAATTATTTTAAAATTAAATAATATTATTAACTGAATTAAAAAAAAAAAAAAAAAAAAAAATTCTATCCAATGAATATTAACGATTATGAAGAAAAAAATATGAACAGTTCAGGTGAAAAAAAAATAAATATTAAAATTGGTGATTTGGCTAGCCATAATTCAGGTAATTTTGATGAAGAAAAAAAAATGAGTGTACATAAAAATCTAATTGTTAACATGAATAATATTTCTAAAGAGGTACAAGAAGACGAATGTAAAATAGAAGAATTAGATAGTGTTGTTATAAACGATATAGATATGATAAATTCGTTACAAAATGAAAACATAATAGGGATGGATAAAAAATATGATATGGGAAAAGAAAAAGATATGTGCTTGATTAATGAGAAATATAGTTATTGTTTTGATAAGGATGAGAAAAAGAATAATATTGATAATATACATAATATTAACAATATCAGTAATAACAATAATATAATGACACCAAATGTATATAAACAAAATATGAAAAATATGGTAAGCAATTCGACACATATAGATAGTACAGAAATTTGTTCCTCTAAAATTATTAAAGAGGAAGAACATCATCATGATAATAATGAGTGTGATAAAAATGTTCATATATTAAAATATCCTGAACATAATAAAACTAAAGAAGTGTATAATAATTTGTCCAATCAATATTTGAATTCATGTAATATAAGTAATAATATTAATAATAGTGAGTTACATTTATCAAGCATATTTGATAAAGAAAGGGATGAAATGAATTATATCAATGCAAACAGTCAGGATAAATCTGATCATATGGTTGACATAAAATTGGAAAAGAGCATAATAATTAAAGATAATTCAAATCATTCAAATAATTCACATAATTCATATGATTCATATAATAATAATATTTTTTCTGAACAAAATGGAATATTACATAATAATGGTAATGATATAGAATATCCCAAAATTTTTGATGAACATAATAAGAGGGAAAATATAATAGAAATCGAAAGAAATGAAGAAAAGTCAAATAAATATAAAGATAACTTAATTTTATTTAATGAGGTCTTAAAATATAAAGACGAATTGAATTATTTGAATGAACAAAAAGTAAATGAAGAAATAGAAAAAATAAATAATTCTTTTTTAAATGACAAAATTGAATATAATATTGAAAATAAAAAGGAACATAAAAATGAATCAGATAAAAAAAATTATAAAGATCTCAATTCAAAAAATATAATGACTTATGATTTGTGGAATAATGATAAGGATATAAATACATCTCATTCTTCCTATCAAAAAAGTAATACTAATATATTTTTTAGTGTTATGAATAAAAGTAATATACAAGATGATATATCAAAAAAAGAAAAAAAAGAATATTCTGATGTCAAGAGTTTGAAAAAAGATAAATATGATGATAATATAATATATAATGTAAATACGGATTATTTAAATAAAGATACATATATGGATAAAAAAAATAAAAGTGAAGAAGAAAAAATATTCCATGTTCAAGATATGAAACAACAAAGTGATTTATATATTCCTATAGAACATAATGAAACTAAAAATATAGAGATGAAGATACAAATAGATTTTAAAAATATATATTTTGTTAAGTATAAATATATAAAATGTTTAGTGATGAATAATTCTGGTACTATTGTTTATTCATTTATTTTTCATAAAAATCCAATAGATTTAGATAAAGAAAATAATATTTTAAAAATATTCAATAAAGAAAGTACAAAGAGTAGGAAATCAAATAATGATATTAACAGATTGGTTGAAGAATTGAAGAGTATAATTTTTACAGACGTATCTTTTGAACTATCCTTTGAAGCAAAAATTGATAAAGGAAGGGAAATCATCTGTCCGTCTAAGGTTAGTAGAGAAAAAAAAAATTACACAAACGAGAAATGAATAAATAAATAAATATAAATATATATATATATATATTATACATAGTGTAATCTTTTTAATTTATTATTTATTTTTTTTTTTTTTTTTTTTTTTTTTTTTTTTTTCATAGTTTTATAGACTGAGTTTTTATGGAATGGAAGAGAAAAATAAAAACGACGAACAACAGAACAATGATGTTTCATCAAAAAATGAGAAAAATATAAAGTATGAAAAAGATAAAAAATTAAATAAAAATATTTTTAATAACGAGGAAAATAGTAAGATAAATTATAAAAAGAAATATAATTATATGAAGAAAAACAACGTGTCTAATAATACTGATAATAGTAAGGAGAAAGATAAAATTGAGAAAAAGGGGAAATCATATTATATAGGATTTACTATTCTTCATTTAAATTATTTATATCAACTACAAAAAGAGGGATATGTACATTTAAATATATCTGATAAGAAGAATGAAGATTTTAATTTTATAGAACATTATAAGAAAGAAGATTATGCATATTATATGGATAATAAAATAGTTGCACATACAATTTGTAATAATATAAGTTATATGGAAAAAATTAATATGTTATTTAAAATATTATATAATCATAGTTTGAATATATCTACTTGTAAAATATTTTTGAAATATCGTTTTTCAAAAATTGAAGAAAACAACTATTTATTTAATAATATAGATAATATAAAAAAAAAAAATAAAATAATAATAAGTAATAATAAAAATATAGAATTACAATATATTTTAGATATTCTTCAGAAAAATAATTATTCAAATGTAAATCTTAAAAACTGTATAGAACAATGTTTAAAGAATTATTATACCAGATGTTCAAAATCAATATATGATGATATTAGTTTTACATTATTTGACAAGGAATATTCAAAGGGATATATAAACAACAATACTATTAGAAAGAATAATAAAGAAAAAAATAATGAATGTTTCAATTTACCTTTTTTCTTTTCTAATATATCGAATGATATAAAGGTCAAGAATTCATTTTTGAAAAATATAAATTTTGTTAATGTATTTGATAATTTACAAATAAATGAACAAATAAATGAACAAATAAATGAACAAATAAATGATCAACATGATGAACAAGATAATTTTTATTATAAAAATATGAAAAATATAGATTATCTGAAAAAAGTGAAACACAATGATGACACAAACATGATATATAAACTAATCCATGTTCAAAAGGAAGAGCAGGAAGACATGAATACGAATAAAGAACAATTATCATCTGATCATAAATTTTGTGATAATATGTTGAATAAATTACAAGAAAATGATCTAATAAAATTACCAAAGAATGTACGAGATTACATTTTAAAATTATATAATATAAATATGGAAAAAGATATAAAGATTGAAAAACTAGAACACATTGTGCTTAAATACACAACCGGCATTAATAATTATTTTGACTATATAGAATATACAAAAAATAATAAAATGTATAAAATATATGAAGAGAATAAAAAAATGAAGAAATATATAAAGGATTCAAATAATTTTTTTATACAAGCTTTAATAGATAGTCATTCTGAAATTCAAAAGGTTAAGCATAGTCTAAAAACCATGAATATTTTATATAATAAGGAAAAGATGAATAATCATCAAGAAAATAAAAAAGAAGATAAAGATAAAAAAATTAATGTGAAACAACATCTATATAACAATCTAAATAATAAAAATGAATATTTGTCTAATATAAAAAAAAAAGAAAGAAAAAGAAAGGAAGACACTTATAATTTTAATGATAAAATAGGATCGTCATTATACTTATCTTCACGATCAGTATCTTTGTCATCACCAGAATGTTCTTTATCATCCTCAATATCAACACTTCATAATAAAAAGAAACTTTTTGATCATGAATATTTTATACGTAACAAAAATATCAACAAGAAAAAAAAAAAAAAAAAAGGGGGGGACAGTTCAGACAAGTGTAATAATATTATAAAAAATATTGATGGATATACATCCGAGTATATTCCCAACTATACAAAGAAAAGAAATATAATAATAAAGTATAAGAAGAATGAGGAGCTCAAAAATATCAATGATAAAATAAATGATAAAATAAATGATAAAATAAATGATAAGATAAATAAAAATAAAAATATAAATGATACATTAATGACAAGGGGTCAAAATAATAAATCTATAAATGAAAATATAATGCTAAATAAAAGAAATGATACAATTTTTGGAAAATCTTTATTATCTCTAAATATATACAATCCATATAATAACAATAATAATAATTATTATAATAACCACAATAGTGGTGATTTTAAAGAATATCCTTCTTCTTCTTTTTTATCAAACATAAGTTATTTAAGAAAAAGAAAAGAAAAAAAAAAAAATTTTGAGGAAACCAACCAAAAGGCAGAAAAGGACAAATGTGAACTTTATACAAAAAATATGAACCAAAAAAAAATATTAATAAATAATAATTCTAAAAGTTATAAAAATGGTGTTGTCCATAAATATTCTTTTAATCATAATGGAAATGAAAAAAATGGTAAAAAAGACGATTTATATTCATTTTATTCCAATCCTATAATAGCTAGCCAAAATACATTAGAAAAAAAAATTAGAAAAAAAATTCTGAACACTAGCCAAAAAAATGAAAAAAAACATGACCATACATGTGATATTGAAAAAAATAATTCTGATATGATTCATGCTGATAAGAGTGATACTACTACTGGATTGAATATTGCATCCAATCAATTAAAGAATATGTTTAATATTAAAAAGAAAGATATGGATGAGAAGGAGAAAAGAAGAAGAGAACAAAATTTTAAATTATTCTGTTCAACGATTAGAGGAGAGCCGAATAAAATAGAGGAAGAGAAAAAAAATAAAGTAGACGATAAAAAAAATAAAGTGGACGATAAAAAAAACAAAATGGACGAGAAAAAAAATAAAGTGGACTATAAATTAAATGATGAAGAAATTGTAAAGAAAAGATTGAATAGAAAAGGAGAGGATAAAAAATTGACAAGTAGTTGTATAAAAGAGAATGTAAATCAATTTGAATATTTTAATAATGGTGACAGTAACATGAATAAAAGTAAGAATCATTATAATATATTAAAAAAAAATCCAAATGTTGACAAGAATATATATACATTGGATGAAGGCTATAATCCTTTTAATAATATTAATAGAATAATATTGCCTAATAAAACAACAGAAGATAAAAAGAATGGAAGAGATTCACAGAAAGATATTAATAAATATGATCGTAGATTATCAAATGGAAGTATTATAAGTGTGACTAAAAAGAAAGAAAAAGACAAAAATAATTATGATACAAGTGAAGTGTTAAAAAAAGAATATGTTGAAAGTTTTAAGAATATATGTGTAATAAATAAAGATAAAAAAGATAAGGGAATAGATTCCAATAATTTATTGTGTAATAGAAAAAATCAAATAGGTGAGTATGTTACGTCATTTAATAATTTAAATCTTAATAAGAAACAAACAACATTGTCATCATGTCAAGAAAAAAGAAAGACATCAAATGTATTATGTAATAGTCGTAATAATATAACTCGTGATAATAAGATATGTACTATAAATTTGAATAGTAATATAAATAAAAAGAACAATAATGATGATACAGATAATATTCATAATAATAATATGAACGGTAAGATAAATAATAGTACTAGTGAACACATGAAAGATATTAACTATAAGAAGAAATTTATAGAGGATGCTATATCTTCTTATGATGATAATATGATAGATGACAGAAAAATAAAAAATAAAATAAATGATCATATTCTAATATCACCAACAAATAATAATAGTACAAATGAATTATCTTCAAGTAATAAAATAATAAATAAAAAATATATACAACAACAACAACAACAACAACAATTTGACAAATTCAATTGTAAAAAAGGTTGGAATGTAATAAAGGAAAATATAGATAGTAATGATCAAAAAATAAATAAATTAAAACATGAAATAAATATTACAGATAATAAAAAAAATGCCCTTCTTAAAAAAATCAAAAGAAGAAATAATATTAATTCAAATATGTGTGGAAAAAATAAAGATGATAATAACAATAAAAATTATGATATTCATAAAGGTAATAATTATAAAGGTATTATCAAAGAAACTGAACATATATCAACAAATCAAAATTCAAAAGATTCATATATATTAAATATTATAAATAAAAATTTAAATAGGTCTTTTAGTCAACTCGATAAAATAAAAAAAAAAATGGATGAGCACTTACTCATGTAGGATTCAAAAAAAAAAATAATAAATAAAATAATAAATATATATATATATATATATATTATTATTATATATAAAAATGTTATTATATTTTTTTATATATTCAATTTAATCATAAATGAAGTTATTATACTTATATTATAATTTTCTTATATTTTTTTTTTTTTTTTTTTTTTTTGCCTTTATACATTAAAAATATATATATAATAATATATATATATATAATAATATCATTATACATACATAAATATATATGCATATATATATATATATATATTATATATATTTATATATATTTTTTATTTATTTAACCTAAACAACCCATATACCATTTATAAACATAAAATATTACAAAACGATAAAATTCTGTTACGGAAGAATATAATATAATATATATATTTATATATATATAATTCTTTGTTCATATGTTAAATATATAATTATCCATATATTTTTTTTTTTTTTTTTTTTTTTTTTTTTTTTTTTTGATAATATATAAAATTTAAAAAAAAAAAGAAAATAATTAACATATATAAGAAGTATATTTTTATTTTTTTCATTGTTAATATTTTTTTGAGAATATTGATAAATATGATGTAGCTGTATTGTATTATATGTTATAATTAAATTATATTATATATATAGAATATAATATATCAATACGATGAAAAAAAAATATATATATATATATATACTTAATATAATAAAATATATATACGTTTAAAAAAAAAAAAGAATTCTTATATATATAATATATGTATTTATATATATATATATATTTATATATATATATTTATTTATTTATTTGTATTATATTTTTGCCATGTCACAGTTCTTAATTGAACAGATTAGATACTTACACGAAGAAATCGAAGTGATAGAAAAAGCAATTGCCGAATTGATAGATGAAAAAGTAAAGAAGAAGAAGAAGAATATTTTATATGATTATGCTATAAATTATTTAGTTGATAAAATACAAGAGAAATCTCAACTACTTTTAGAATATTATAACGATGAAGATAAATTAAAAAAAGAAGAAATGCTTTTTCTATCAGGGAAAACAGGTGAAGATAAAAATGATGTATGGAAAAATTATTATGAACGTGTAAAATATATAAGAGATTATCATAAAAAGACAAATATAAAAAAAATCGAAATAAAAAATTCGAAATTATATAAATTGGAAGCATTAAAATGTAGTAAATATAAAGAATCCTTTTCTGCATTAGAAAAAAAAGGAAAATATATAGATTTAAATAAATTTTATAATGATTTTATAAATATGAAAAAAATTAAAGAATTTCGTATAAGTATGTTTAAGAAAAAAGAAATGGCTAGCTCACATAACAAAAAAAAAAAAAAATCAACAGATAATAATAATAATAATAATAATAATAATGTAAGTGTAGAAAATATAAATGAATTTAAAGAAATGGATTATGTTACATATCTACATAATTTTACACGCTTTAGTTATATTCCAAGATATTGTAAATATAGAAATGAAGAATATAAAAGTTATGTAGAGAATTTATTGAATTATATGATAACATTTTTTGAAAAAATCAATGTGTTAGTAGATTGTAAGATAACTTATAAAGAATATGAAGATGATTTTTATAATAAATTTAATAATAAAGAAATTAAGGGGTGGGAAGCATTTACTTATGATTTAAATTTTTATTGTAATATTAATAATAAATTATATGCTTCAGAAGGTACATATCAAAGCTATTTAAAATGTAAAAATTATGATAATGATTTAAAAAAATATTTAAATAAAAAATATACAGTAGAACAGTTACAAGAAATAAAAAAGAATATTGAAAAGGAAGATATGAATTTAGCACGTTGTGAATATTTAATACAATTATATGCTAATATATTAAATAAAATAATACAACGAACTATTCAAAATATTCAAAGAAAACAAGCATATACAATTGATGAAATTCAAAAAAAAAAATTTAAAGAAGAAGAACTAGAAGATGAAAAAAAAAGAAAAAAAGAATATCATTTATTAAGTCTAATGGATGATAATAACAATAATTTAAATAATCAAAATAATCTTTTACATGATTTGCAAAATACTAATTTATCTATATCAATGTCAGATGATGATTCTTCAGATATTTCTAATATATCAAATAATGAAGAACAACAAAAAGATATAGATGAAGAAAATGAAGATGATAATGATGATAACAAACCTATATATAATCCATTGAATTTACCATTAGGTTTTGATAATAAACCAATACCTTATTGGTTATATAAATTACATGGATTATCTAAAGAATATAAATGTGAAATATGTGGAAATTATTCTTATTTTGGAAGAGCTACATTCGAAAAACATTTTTATGAATGGAGACATTCATTTGGTATGAAATGTCTAAAAATACCTAATACTTTACACTTTAAAGAAATCACAAAAATTGAAGATGCATTAAATTTATATGAAAAATTAAAAAAACAAACACAAATGAATATATTCAAGCCCGATCAAGAAGTGGAGTGTGAAGATTCGAAGGGAAATGTCATGAACATAAAGGCATATGATGATTTGAAGAGGCAAGGATTACTTTAAGGATATATAATATATATATACACATATATTTATATATGTGTGTTTCTTTTTTTTTTTTTTTTCTGACCATTATTTTTACTAGTGAACATTTAATATGATCATAATGTTTACATTTATTATATATTGTCTAATATATTCATTTTTTACAACATGGAATTATTATATATATGTATATATATATATAATTTTTTTTTTTTTTTTTTTTTTGACGACCCGTATATACATACAAATTCGGGTTTATATATATATATATATTTTTTTTACCATATTTATAATTCCATTTAATCCATTAAGTGAATTGACCCTATTTAAAAATTGAATTTCAAATACTTTTTTGTAAAGACTGTATGAACAATTTACAATATTTTTTAATTATATGATAATATAGTTGACATGTACAAGTACATATTTAATGTTTTAATTTTTATTTTAACAATTTATAAAGACAAAAATAAATTATATAATATTTGTAAATTTTACGACGAGTCATTTATTTCCATATGGGTATGGTTTTTATAAAAATAGTCCTGTTCATTTTTTATTATTAATAATTAAAAATATATATATATATATAATATATGTATATAATTTTTCAATACAACATTATACAGACCTTCAACTGTTAAAAATTAAACGTTCCATCTTATTAGGTACATATACATACACATATAAATGAAGAATAATATTTATTCGTTTATACATACATATATATATATATATATATATTTGTAGATGAAGATATTTCCCCTGTTTTAATTGACACGAAGGATATAGAGGGGAAAGCCAAAATAAATAAGAAAAAGGTGTATTTAAAAAAAAAAAAAAAAAAAAAAAAATAGGGAAAAAAAAAAAAAAAAAAATAGGGAAATAAAAAAAAAAAAACATTTCCCTTCTTTTGATACAGATAAAATACAAAACTCCGGTTAAATGGGAAAAGGAAGAAACAAAATTTCTCATTGAAGGAATCAACGTATAAAATATCTGATCATGTTCAAAAAAAATAATATATAAATATAAATATAAATATATATATATATATATATATATATATATTATGTATTTATTCTATTTTATGCTGCAGACATATGGTTTATCCAAATGGTCACAAATTCTCCAATCGTATAATTTCCCCGAATACAGGTTTTTTATTTATAGGGAAAAAAAAAAAAGAAACAAAAAATAAAATTCTGAACAATTCATAAAAAATATGAACAAGTCATTATGAAATAAAAAATTTATCAATATATATATATATATATACATACATATATATATGTATTTTTTTTTTTTTATTATTTATTCCCTTTTTTTGTCATGAAGAACGAATATAAGCCTTAAGGATAAATATAGGAATTTTAAAAAAGTGTATATTATTGAAAAGGAATAATAATATTTTTCTTTAAAAAAAAAAAAAAAAAAAAATTATTAAATTCTCTAGTTCTGATATAATATCTATGAAAATGTGCTTGAACAAATATATATTTATATATGTGTGTATTATTTTATTTAATAAAATGATTAAGGTTTAAACTATTTTTCTAAATTATATTTTTATTTTATTTCAATTCTTTTGTTCTTATTATATCAAAAGGTTGTGCATAAAATTAAAACACATAACCTTTTCTTTTTTATGTTTGTAATAAATTTTTTGTAATGATTAAAAGACAAAAATAAAATAAGCAAGAACATAAAAATATAATAAAATGTTATAAAAATATATATATATATATATATATATATATATATATATCTTCCTTTTTTTTTATTTATATTAAATACCTTTTATTTTTTTTAAATAATACACCTATGGAAATATTTAACCACATTGATATAAAGAAATTTACAAGAGAAGATTTACTTTACCTCAAGAACAACAATTATGTCTTATGTATTATAATATAGACATGTTTTTTTTTATGAATTTATAATATATACATATATATATATATATATATATTATATTATTTTTTTATTTTCAGTTAATATGTTTCAAAAGCAAGTTGACGAAATAGCTTGCTTGTCCAGTAAGGTGACCACAAAAAAGAAAAAAAAAAAAAATAGAATAAATAAATAAATGAAAAAATAAGATATATCTATAAATATATCAATGAAAATTTTATATATTGAATATATTTTTTATTTTTGTTGTTGAAGGAACAAAAATTGTATGGATCCTTAACGTCTATTAATAATATAATAAATGAAAATTATACAATATATGTTAACAAAAAAAAAGGAACATATTATATATATATATATATATATATATATATATATATATATATATATGATTATTTATTTATTTGTTTATATATATTACTATATATTTATTTATTTATTTATTCATTTATGTATGTATTTTATTTTAAGTGCTTACTACACAAGGACGGTTTAATAGGATTCATAAAAGTAACAATAAATGTAAATCATATTTTACATTAATATTTGATTATTATAAATAATATATATATATACATATATATTTTTTCATCTGATAATCAGATAGGTCAGAAGAATCTTTATTTATATGATAAAATCAAATTACATTATGGAAAGTGTACATGTGTGTTAGGTTAAAAATAAAAAAATGAAAGTTTCAACGTTTCCCTTTTTTTTTTTTTTTTTAAATAAATTATATTCTTTAATATTATATTATCTTATTTCTCTATAGATTTTTATATATTGGAGAAATTTCAAAAAAGAGGCTTGGGAATAGTAAGATATAAATTGAGAATAACAAAAAAAAAAAAAAAAAAAAAAAAAAATCATCATATATATATATATATATATATTTATATTTATATTATGATGACCATATTTTTTTTTTTTTTTTTTTTTTTTTTTTTTTTTTTTCTCTTAAGAAAATTTTTAATTTCATGTTAAAAGACAACGACATTTCTCCTTTTTGTTTATGGTAACTTTAAAAAGAAACGAAAAATGAAAATATAAATTTTCTTACACCTCAATTTTTATTAATAATATATTTTGTTATAGTTATGATAATCCTTCTTATAAACTGCAAAACTTTTTGAAGAAATATTTTTCTCCATGTGTTTTAATTAAACAGGTATTTCTTTTAAAAATAAAATTATATATATATATATATTTATTTATATTTATATATATATTTCATTTTTTTTTTTTTTTCTTTCCCCCCTTTAAGCCCAATCATTTTGTTATTTTTTCAAATTATTTTAAGAATGTATCCAGAAGAAAATTATATGAGAGAGAATTTCTAATTAATATGCGTATTAAATAAAAAAACATTTGATCATTATTATTTTTTTCTTGTCTATTATATTATATTATATTATATTGTATTTATTTTTTTTTTATTTGTTTTAATTTTATTTTGCTTTTCTCATATATGTTCATAAAACTTAATACTAAGCCACATAATAGGTTAACATAAAAATGTATATATATGTATATTTATTCTTTAATATAATAAAACATAGAAAAAAACAACAATATAAATAAATAAATATATATATATATATATATATATATATATATATATGTGAATGTAATCATAATGAATGAGAAAGAAAAGAACGGAATCTTTTCCTTACACAAGGAGAAGGATAACTTGTCTACACACCAGAAATTTGTAAAAATAAATAAAAAATAAGGAATAAAAACAATCTACAAATTATGTATATAACTAATATATATATATGTGTGTGTATGTATGTATGTATATGTATACACTTATTTATCTATACATTTGTATATTTTTTTTTTTTTTTTTTTTTTTTTCTCTCATAATTTTTATGATAAGGACTTATTGATTGATGAATATTATTGCGACTTAAAAGAAGAAAAAAGAGAAAGACATTTTGAAAAAAATATAAAGGAAGGAGATTTTGTTTTTAAGTCTGTCGATAGAAATAAAACTGACTATGCGGTTAGAGTGAAGGAGTAAACTCTTTCTTCATGTGGATATATACATTGGATAAATATTAATATGGAGATGTAAATTTGTATATATAAAAATATATATATATATATGTATAAATTTTTTTTTTTTTTTTTTTTTTTTTTATTTGAAGAGATTGGATGAAAATGATGAACCTCCTATATTTACAGATTTAATAGAAAACGGTAAAACATAAGAAAAATAAATAAATAAATAAATATATATATATATATATATATATATATTTTATTGTGTTAATTGCTATTTATATTTACAAATATATATGTTTGTAATATAATTAGAGTAATAATTTTTATGCATTTTATATATCTTTTTTTTTAATATAGAAAAGAAAATAGGAACCGTTCGTATAACAAATCCTATATCAAAAATAGAAAGGGTATGTAACACTAAATATATTTATTAGGTTTCATGAGATAAATTAAAATGATATATATATATATATATATTTTAGAGGGATGAGTTGAAAGATAATTATATGAAGTGGTTGAAGACTGAAAGATTGATGGTATATAAAACAAAATGAATAGTATATTCTTAATATAAAATATTTACATATTTGACAATATTATATATATATATGTATGTATATATGTATGTTTTTTTTTTTTTTTTTTTTTTTTTTTTTTTTTTTTTTAAGAGACCTAATGAAAGAAGATTGGAATATGAGCAAATGCAGGAAAAATATTTGGAGGTAAGCAAAAAAAATAAATAAATATTTTAGACTAATAAATATATGGATATATTAACATGTTGATATATATATATATTTTTTTTTTTTTTTTATGAAGAGCATAAAATTAACTCATGATATAAAAAAGGACGTTAAGCTTGCAAAGGCAATTAAATCAAATTATCCTAGAGGAATCGTAGGTTTTGACATAAAAAAAAAAATAAAATGAAAAGACATATTTATATGTGTGTAAAGAGATGTATATGTATATATATATATATATATATATTAAACCACAAGAACATAGATATATTTATATATATTTATATATATTTATAATATTCCGTATTAATTTATTAATTTATTTATTTATTTATTTTGTCAATAGGAGTGGATTCTATATATAATGAGAACACCGTACTATATAAAGATCAACATGAGGAAATAAAAAAAAAATACGAGATAAAAGAAAAGAGATTAAAAGAAAAAGGAGAAGGTACATAAGTATTGTTGTATTCATTTATATATATATATTGAGATTCATATTTTTTATGTTCCTTTTTTCTCTGTAGTCTTGGAAAAGCATAACCAAAAAAATGGGAACTTTTTAGCATTTCAAGAAAATAATTAAAAATATATATATATATATGTACAATTATAATTATTTATTTTTTTATTTATTTATTTATTTTTTTGAAGTTTTAAAAAAAATTTTAATTTTATAAAATTGTATACTTCACAATATGTATTTTTTTTTTTTTTTTTTTATATATCAAGACAAAAATTAATATATATAATAATAATATATATATATGTATATATGTGTGTGTATTTTTATATATTTATTAATATTTTATGGTAAAGGCTATATATAGTATAAATATAAATTCATAAACATCATATCTTTTGGTTTTAAAGTATTTATTTAATTCTTTGTAAAAATAAATATTATTGGTAAAATAAAATTTATATGAGGATAAATACATTTGTTAGAGAAACAAAATGTTTATATATTTTTACATCTGCAATTTTATTCCTCCTCAAAAAAAATATATATATGTGTATATTTTTATATATGTATATTTTTATATATATATATTTTTTTTTTTTGACAAATTAAATATTTCATATTTTATTGGATATTACTTCCCATGTTATTTGTTTGAAAATTTCGTGGATAATAATGAAGAACAGTTGGATGTTCATATGTGTAATGCGGGACTTGATTATTTTGAATAATATGATTCATATATGTATTATTATTCTGATTAGTATTATGTGTTTGTATAGGATCTGTTATTTTATTTTCATTAATATTATTTTTAGAAGATGAATGATTAATTTTATAGTGATTAAAAGAATCATTTGTTTGCATTTCATATACATTTTGAAGGTTCGTTTGTTTATTTATTATTTCTTTTTCAATGATTGGTATAGACACATGTTTTAAAACATATATGTTTTCTGATGGTAATGTTTTAGATGTTATAACTCCTGTCTGTTGATGAATCTGAGGTATATCTTGTTTGAATAAATTATTATGTGTAGATGTGACTGTATTGGATTTTAAGTAATTATCTTGGTTGTTATAATAGTTATTGCAAGGGTTATTATTACTATTACTATTACTATTATTATTATTATTATTATTATTATTACTATTATTATTATTATGATAATAATTGTTATTTTTTTCGGGATGTATATTTTTTGATACAGCTACAGATTGAACAGTTGATGCTTTATCATTTAATTTATCATTATTTAATTTATCATTTTTTATAATTTTTAAATTTTTTATGTGTAGATGTAAGAATACAACTAAATTAATAGCTGAGAATAATCTTACCAATAAAAATAATTTGAGGAACTCTTCATCATATAAATCCTTTGGACTATTATTTGTATACTCATATATTTCAATAAAAGATATAATTGCTATAAGAAAAGTACATATATACTTTAATCCTTTAGAACAAAAATAAATAGAAAATAATGAAGTGATGAGCAATAAACAAAATACAATATAATCAATTTTTGTTTGAAACAAAAATATTATTTCATAACTATAAGTTAAAAAATAAAAAAAATAACACAAGTAAAAAACAACGCTCACCATTATATACGACCACTTTCCTTCTTCCATTTCATACAACAAAAAGGGGATAATAAAAATAAAATAAAATAAAATAAAATTTATGTAGATATATATATATATATATATATATATATATATATTTATTTATTTACTAAAATAATAATAAGGAATAATATGGACAAAAAAAAAAAAAAAAAATGAAGTCTATATAAAACGATATTATATATATATATTTTATTTTTGTATACAACAATAAATTCTTATATTTAAAATTGTAATATATTTTATTATATCAAATGTGAAATGTGATTTATTTTGTTTTATTTTAATTATTATTTATTTATTTATTTTTATTTATTTTATTTTTTTTTATTTTAAAATTCGAGCATTAGACAAATATTAAAAAATGCATGTTCATCAAATATTAAAAATAAATATATATGTATATATTTCAAGTAATCGAAAAAAACCATATATAGCATTTAAACGAACAAATTAAATATACACATATATTAATATATATATTATTTATATGTTATATTTTCTTAATTTCTATGTCTTTTAATATGAACATTTTCATATATTCTTAACTTTGAAATGTATTTTAAGAAAAAGAAAATTTTTTTTTTTTAAAGATTAATAAAAATGGACATATATATATTCCCTTACACCAATTATTAAATAATAAATAAAATATGGAATGACAAATTTTATATTTGTCGAATGATAATATTTTTAAGTCTACATACAATTGATGGATAGGATAAGGTAATCATAACAATTAAATAAATATATATATATATATATATATATATATATATATATATATATATATATTATATATATGTATTATATTGTTAAAACGAAAATTATAAAATATTCTTTTATTTTATTTTTTTATTTATTTATTTTATTCATTCTTATGATATTTTTGTCGAAAATATATTTCCCCTCCATATGTACTTAATTATAAGGACATGCACAAAAAAATTATAAAAAGCTATTTTATAAAAAAAAAAAAGAATGATCACAAAAAAAAAAAATATATATGTATATATATATATATATATATATATATATATATATATATATACATGTTATTACTATTAATCATCATTATATTTTATCGATTAAACAAGACAGTTTATATATATATATATATATATATATATATATATATTTATATTTATTTATATCGATAGACAATAATCTTTTTTTAAATTTATCATTTGAATATATTTTTCTCTCTACAACTTGGTCAATTATTTATGAACAGAAATATTATACATAAAATAAATACATCTTCAAAATTAATAATTATATGTTATTATATTTACAATATTATTCTTCTCTTTTTTAAAAATATATTAAATATATTAAATAAATATATAATATATTAGTTATTATTTACAATATAATATATTTTTATATTTTTATGTTTTTTTATTTTTTTCCATATGCACAATTATTCTCTTTCCACATTATATTTATTTTTTTTAAAGCAAATAATAAAATATTTAAATAAAATCATATATATATTATAATATATATGTTATTCTTTTTTTTTTTAAATCTTGGATTTTATAATATATATATATAATACGTGGATAAAAAAAAAATAAAAATTATTTAAAACTTTCAACTTTGAAAAATTAAATATATATATAATAATATATACATATAATATATATTTTCACTAATAAAAGATCTATATAGTCATTTCAACATCAGTATATATAAAATATATATATATATATATATAATATTTATTTATTTATATTTTATTTCATATTCTTTTTACATTAATATATCATAACCCTTATGAAAAAAAAAAAAAAAAAACAATTTCTTTTTTTTTTTTTTTTTTTTTTTTGTTTTTAAATTAAAAATGGCTTAAAAAAAAGAAATAAAAATAATGGTCCAGTAAATAAAACATTTTGTCATATATAATTATAATTTAATTTTAAAAAAATAAAAGGAAAAATGACTGATATTAATAATAAATATTCCAAATTAAAAGTGAAAAAAAATAAAAACAAAAACAAAAAGAAGAATAACAAAAAGAAGAATAACAAAAAGAATGATAAAAAAAATACTGTTCTTGTAAGTCCTAATGAGAAACTCAAGAAAGAGAAAAGAAAAGAAAACCACAAGAATATAAATCAAAAGGATATATACAATAGTAATAATAATGAACATATAAATGAACAAAATAATAAACATATACATCTAAACAATAAGAAAAATAAAAATAAAAAGAAAAAAAATGTACAGTTAATAAATGAAAAATGGATAAATAAAAAAAAAAAAAAAAAAAAAAAAAATAAAAGTAATAATATATATCATAATAATAATCTGAATCAAGATGAAGATGAAAAAAAAAAAAAGAACGTATTTCCTTATGTGAGTGTATTAGGACAAAATGTTGTAAATAAAAATATCCATATACATCGAACAAATGATGATCATAAATATGATTATACCGATTTACAAAATAATAAACAAAAATATAAAAAGAAAAAAAAAATTGAAAAAAACCCAGAAGATATAGTTAATTCTTCTTTATTTAGATATATCAATGAATATATGTATACAAATAATAGTTCAGTTGTAGAAAATAAATTAAATCAAACTAAAAATATTTTTAATATATATCATCAAGGATATAAAAACCAAAAAAACAAATGGCCACATAATCCTGTATCAGTTATAATTAAACATTTGAAAAAAAATTTTAACATGAATAATAAAATTGCTGATTTAGGATGTGGAGAAGCAGAAATAGCAAGAACATTAGATGGATGGGATATAATTTCATTTGATTTAATTCAATATAATGATTATATTACTCCTTGTAATATAACTCAATTGCCTTTAAATAATAATTCATATGATTGTTTTGTTTTATCACTATCTCTTATGAATACAGATTGGCCAAAAATTATATTCGAATCAGTTCGTTGTCTCAAAAAAGGGTAAGCACAAAAAGACAAAAAAAAAAAAAAAAAAAAATTAAAATGATATATACATATATATATATATATATGTTCAATGTGATTATATTTGTGTTGTATATATTTACCTTATCTGTTCATCTGTTTTATTTTATTTTATTTTATTTTAGAGCATCTTTAATAATAGCTGAAGTAGTCAGTCGATTTACAAATTATAAAGCTTTCATAAAATTTATGAACAACGTTGGATTTAAACTATCAAACAAGGTAATATATATATTATATATATATATATATATATATATATATATATATATATGTGTGTGTGTGTGTATTATATTTATTTTTACATTTACTAAATATAAATAATTAATGCTCATTTTATTTTTTATTAATTCCTATTTATTCAGATAAATCTGGATGACTTTTTTTACGTATTTTTTTTTGAGAAGAATCAAGACGTAGATATTTCATCAAGCACAAACGAAAAAAGAATTAAAAAGGTTTCTTCCTTATTGACCCCTTGTATATATAAAAGGAGATAACATAAGCAAAAAGGAAAATAACCCAATAAAGTGACATACATATAATATATATATATATATATTTATATATATATATGTTTTTATTTTTTTATTTTTTTATTTTTTTATTTTTTTATTTTTTTGTGATAATATATTTTAAATATAAATTAAATTGTTTTAATAAGTTACAAAAAAATTAATAAATAAAAAAAAAAAAAAAAATCATACAAATTTAAAATATTTAAATAATTCACGTATTGTCATGATTTTTTTTTCTTGTGAAAAACGATGTTTATATTCTATGGTAATATTTTGAAAAGTTAAATATAACTTATTTAATAAAATATTATCAGTATTATCTAAATAAGTGTAAAAGTTTGGAGGTACTTTTACTTTTTTATCCAGATTATTTAAATTAATAATAATTCTGTTAGGTACTCCTATCAAATCACAATGTTTTAGTTTTCTTGACAAATGTAAATCTGTGTCATCATAATAAACATCTACATTTTTATTTTTGAATGTATTAAAAAGCCATAGAGTTAATATATATTCTATATCGTTGCTAGTTAAAGGGTTATATGTGAAAGTATTATTTGTTTCAACATTGTTATCATTATTATATATATTATTATTATTATATATATTATTATTATTATATATATTATCATTATTATATATGTTATCATCATTATATATATTATCATCATTATATATATTATCATCATTATATATATTATCATTATTATATATATTATCTTCATTATTTATTGTATCACCTTTAAATGTGTCATTTCCACATTTGCTATCCCCTTGATTATATTGTTCATCATTTTGTTGTGAAATATTTGCTTTTTTTTTCATACTATCTTTATATATATTCAATATTTTAGAAATTTTGTTTGCTGAGTATTTACTTTTTTGATTTGTTTGTATTAAGTAGACTGAAAAGGGTGCTACTTGTTCAGGTAATTTAATTCCGTCTTCATCATAAAAGTTTTCTATCAAAAAATATAATAAACGATATATACCTATTCCATAAGAACCCATAAGTATATTTTTTTTTTCATTTTTTTTGTCTAAATATTTTATATCTAATTTGTTAGAATAATAATCTCCTAATTTAAAAATATGAGCTGCTTCTTTATATTTTCCATCTTTACATAGTACTTGAAATTCATGACTTTCTAAAGCGTTCATTTTATCTTTTTTTCGTTTTTTAATTATATTAAAAGATAATTTTAATTCTTCAAAAATATTTTTATAACATTCTTTATATTTTTCATATGTTTCATTTAAACATTTTTCATTAGTATGGAAAGAATATCCATCTTTCATTAAAAATTCTTTACTTTTAAATAAACTTTTTTCGAATCTTTTTTCATTTCTAAATTTATAATTATATTGATGAATTAATAATGGTAAGCATTTAGTAGTAATATTTTCATTATATACTTGATTTAATAAAGATAAGGAAGATTCTTCACATGTCGGACTTAAAATATATCCATCATCTTCTATTTTTTTTTTTAAACATTCTTCTGAGTTCTTCTCATTTTTTGGTTGTTTCTGTTTATATACATATAAAAATTCATCACTATATAATTTGGCTCTGTCAGATATATTCCATAATTTTTTGGCTTGAAGTATACTTAAGCTCAGACAATGAGAATTAATCTTTTCTAAATGTTTATTTATAAAATCAATTATTTTATTTATTACACGAAGACCTAATGGTAATATATTATATATCCCATTAACATCTCTTATATAATTAGCTCGTTGTAAAAGTTCGCTAGATTTATCTCCATTTGCTTTTATATTGTCATTAAATACTCTATTAAATATATAATTTGATCCAATATAAGATTTTTTTATATTACATAAAATTCTATATTTCTTTTTTATCACATTTCTTTTTAAAATGTTATTATTTACAAAAAAATCATTTGCTCTCTTTTTTTTTAAATGAACCAATTTCAATGATAATGTTACATGATGAAACAAACTTATTAAAATGATAATTTTAATTAACATTATATATAAGCTGAAACTTTCCCTTTTCTCATTTTTTTTTTTAAAAAATCACACAAAAATGAAATAAAATAAAATAAAATATACATATATATGTATAATATATATATGTATAATATATATATATATATATATATATATATATGTATGTATAATATATTAAAATATCATATATTTATATTTACTTCTTTTTATTCTTTTACCATAATATTAATAAAATTATATAAATATAATGATAAGTCATTCTTACAAATTTATAATTATATATTATGAAACATTAAAATATGGAGTATTTTCATTTTTTCTTCAGGGTATATATTTATATTCTCGACATGAACACTTTAAATCATCAAACATAGTCATTTTCTCCAAATATATTTTTTTTTATTTAGGACAAAATATATATTTTATTTGTACACATATATATATATATAATATATATAATATATACTATAATTTTTTATGTGTGTTCATTTATTTTATAATGGTCTTTAATATTAATCCCAAAAAATTAAATAAAATGAATAAAGAAGGAAACATATTTGTTCTTACATATATATGACTTATTAAAATCAAAAAGGGAAAAAAAAAAAAAAAAAATAAATAAATATATACATATATATATATATATATATATAATTAAGTACGAAAAAATAAAATTTTTATATACTATAAATGTAAACATTAATAACTAAAAAGAAGTTAATTAAAAAAATAATAATAATAAATAAAATATAATCATAATATGTGCATATATATATATAATAACTATTTTATGTACATATATATTTATATAAAATGAATACTTCATAAGAAAAAGGTGTAAAAAAAAATACAAATTGAAAGTAATGTATGTATTATATATTTCTTTAAAAAAAAAAAAAATTGAAAATATATAAAAATATATAAAAATATATAAAAATATATATAAATATATAAAAATATATAAAAATATATTTATATATACTTTCAAAAGATTTACAACATATATTGAACATTTCTTCTTAAAGCTTGAGCATTAGCTCTTAATGGAGCTGTATTAAATGTTATAAAATCTTTTTCCATAAATTCATCTACAAGCATTAAAGAAGCAAAATTACCACAACGATAACAATAATTAGGAGCACTAAAAATTGTAACAACCTTATCATTATGCATCCATTGAAATCCATCTTGTACTAATTGATGAGCTCTACATATACAAGAAAGTTTGTTCATACGTAAAAAAGCTTCCGTTTTTTCCTCACTAAATAAAACTCCTGCTCCTCTAGGAGAAGGTTTCCAACCCTCTGTTATTTCATCCTCAGGACCAGCAGGGTCACTCCACAATAAATCACATATGGCTCCATCCTGAGGTATCTCTTTAAATCTATCCAACTTATTTATATCATCTATTGTTTGCAAACATGGAGATATACCACCATGGTCACAAAATATCTCATCATTTATTATTGCTGTTAAGGGCAAATAATCAAACACATCAGTTAAATATTTCCATACTATGTTGTTATTATTATATTTTCTTATACATTCGTCGTAAAAACCATATACCTTTGTTATCTGTCTACTCTCATGATTACCTCGCAATAATGTTACCCTGCTTGGGTATTTTATCTTAAAACATGCAACTAAGCAAAAACACTCACACGAATAGTAACCTCTGTCTACGTAATCGCCTAAAAATAAATAATTCACATCAGGTGGTAAACCTCCTAAAAAAAAAAAAAAAAAAAAAAAAAAAAATATATATATATATATATATATATATATATAGAACAATTAATAGTTATATGTCCACCACGATAAATTATATATATGTAATGATATATATATATATTATGTACATGGTCAGGTAAATTTATAAATATATATCTATATTTCATGTACACGTTCAGGTAAAATCATAAACATATATGTATATTTCATGTACACGTTCAGGTAAAAAAAAAAAAAAAAACCTTCAAAATGCATTTGTGTTAGCTACTTATATAAAAATATACCAATATGGAATAATTCCAAAAGATCGAAGAATTGTCCATGAATATCTCCAGCAACCGTTACAGGGACATTAATTCTGACACAGTTTTCTTCATTTTTTAAAATATCAATTAAGAGGTCACACATTAATTTGACTTCTTCGATTTTTAATAGTTCACATTTTAACAATTTACAAATCCATTCATCTACATTATAAGAAATTTTGCATGAATTAATGTTGTTTTCTTCATTAATATTTTTATAACTTTGTTCATCGTTCAAGGACTCTTTAGTATATTGTTCTATTGAATTTTGATTATTTATTGTATTGTTTAAAACATTTTTTTTTATCTTTTTATTATATTCATTTTCTGAGCTTACTTCTTCATCGCTTAATTCTTTAACAGATAAATTATCATATATATTATAATTATCTTCTTTATTAAAATTTGAGCATGTATTATTTATTTGTTCTTCATTTGATATTTTGTATTTTTTTTCTGATTGTCCACAATCTAGTTCACTATCTTTATCTTTATCTTGTTCAATACTTAAAAAAGTATCTTTTGTTTTTTTCTCAGCATATGTAAGATCTCCTTTTACGTTTTTATTTAGACGTTTTAAATTATTCTTTGTATTTATTACATTATTAAAAATTAAATCTCGTTTTGATAATTCACAATTTTTCATCCTTCCCTTTTAAAATATTAATGAATTATGTCTTCGCACACATAAATGAAAAAAAAAAAAAAAAAAAAAAAAAAAAAAGTACATACATATATATATATATATATATATATATATATATATATAATACAATAAAATAAAATTTGTGAATATAATTATTCCGTTTTTGATGGCATCACATATATAAATATATACACATATGAATCATATTAACAAATAAAGAAAAAAAAAAAAAAAAATGTATTTTCCTTGAGACTTGTTCTTAAAATGAGTAAGGGCTTATAGACTCAACATTTTTTTTTTTGTAATTCTGAATATTGTGTAAAATATTTACATGTGTATAATATTAATATATGCGTACGCTTGTATGTAAATATAGGTACATAAATGTATGAGTATAAATACATTTATATTACATATAAATAAATATATATATATTTTGATTAATTATTTAATTAGGTATATATTTTCATCTAATTATCTATACATAAATACACATATAAATAAAAGGATAAATTTTAACATAACTTTATATATATATATATATAATTTCAAAAGTAATATATTATATTACAGGTGTATAAAAAATAAAAATTAAATATATAAGAACACAATTTGATTTTAAAAATCTACATTAATACTAAAAAAAAAAAAAAAAAAAAAAAAAAAAAAGGAGAATAATAATTGTTGAATAATGTATAATAAATAAAGAAAATATATTATATATTACATATTATAATTAAAATAAAAATAACACTGAATATTTTAATTATTTTATAATTTTTTTTAAGGTAAATATACTGTATAATTTTATATGAACACAGTGTGCTATAATAAATATTAAAGGGAAAAAAAAAAAAAAAAATATATAAGATATATATATATATATATATATATATATATAAGGTCTTACAAAAATAAGAACATAATGAATGAATTTAAAAAATAAGCATTTATATTTCAATAAATGTCTTTTTATGATTAATAATAAATATATATAATGTTCTATATATGTTAAAAAAATTTTGAGAAAAAAAAAAAAAGAAAAAGAATTAAAAGCATATATATTTTTTAAAATTGTTCAATGGAGCATATAATATATATATATATATATATATATATGTACATAATATAATGTATATGTTTTATTTATTTATTTATTTATTTATTTATTTATTTATTTATTATTTTTTTATTATTTTCCTCTTTTTTTTTTTTTTTTCAACATAATTTTGTATAGGTTATAATTCATTTGATGAAAACGAAAAACCTAAAGATCCAGTAACTACAATTTTAATACAAATAAATAAGAAACAGAATAATATATTCTTTCGATTGTGAATTATATTTAAAAAAAAAAAAAAAAAATTTTGTGATAATTTTGCATTTATTTTGAATGTAGAATAATAAAATATAAAAAGGGAAAATATTAGATATAAGTCTTAAATGTTTAAAAATATGTTGCAACTTTTGTAGGATATTTTAAATTATATGTATATATATATATATATATATATATATTTATTTATTTTTAATTTTTTATATATTGTGTTTGTTTCATTCGTCAAAAAATAATATATATATATATATATATATATTTATTTATTAATACATTATGTATGTGAGAAGATATACCCTTTGAACATCATAAAATTTTTGCTTTCTCTTTTTTTTGTTTCTTTATAAAAATGTTTTTTCTTCAAAACTTAAAAAAAATTACCCATCCAAAATATTTATGCACAACAGTTAGAAGAAATGTGTATACAGTAAGGACAAAAAAAAAAAAAAAAAAAAAAAAAAAATACATAAATATATATGTATATATATTACAAAATGCTTGGAACAAATTCCATTATAAAAATTCTTTTCTATATATATTTTTATAATATGTATTTTTTTTTTTTTTTTTTTTTTCTGTCAAATTAAAAACATAAATTTTTTTATTATAAAAAAATATAGGAATTAAATAAAATTGACGATTATCTTAGTAAGGTTAATGGAAATAAATTGGTTGTTGCTCAATTTGGTGCTTCATGGTGTGCCCCTTGTAAAAAAATGAAACCACTGGTAAATATATAATATATATATAATATATGTATATATTATTATTTATATATTATTATTTATATATTATTATATATATATTATTATATATATATTATTATTTATATATGTGCTATATATTTTTAGATTGAAAAGCTGGGAGAAGATAACGATAACATTGAATCTTTATATATAGACATTGACGAATTTCCAGGTACATTACAAAAAAAAAAAAAAAAGGAAAATATAATCATCTCTATTTTTTTTTTTTTTTTTCATAAAATAACAGAATTGGGTGAAAATGAGGATATTAACGAATTACCTACAATTTTGTTGAGGAAAAATGGGAAATATTTGGACAAGATTATAGGTGACTTTATATTTCCCAATAAAAATATAAAATATAATAAACATGTGATCATGTCTCTTTATTTGTTTCTACATATATATATATATATTTTTTTTTTTTTAGGGATGAATGAGAGTGAGTTAATAAAATCTGTGGAAAAACATAAAAGTGATTGATTTTAAAATGAACCTAGTTTAAAATAAATAAAACATATATATATATATATATATATATGTGACGAAAGATGAAGAAATTTTATGTCCTGTGGTTACAACATTTTAAGTATTTTTATGAATATATAAAAATATCTTACAATGTGTGTATAAACAAACTATATATTTATTACCTTTTAAATCATTCTTCTTTTTTATAAAATTATATATTTTTTTATATAAAGTGTAAATATATAATATTATAAATAAATATATGTATTTATTTAATAATTATGCGTGTTTTTTTTTTTTTTCATTTCTTTTGAAAAATATACTTATACTTAATGTTTATGTTTATGTTTATGTTTTTTTTTTTTATTTTTTATTTTAAATATGTTTAATTTTTTTTTTAATTATATGCAAAAAGGAAAAAAAAAAAAAAAAAATTATATTCATTTTTAATAAAAGATTAGCAATTAAGATTATTTATTATATTTTTTTTATATCTCGATAAATGTAATTTTTTTTTAAGTATAAATTATAAAAAAAAAAAAAAATTAAAACACAAATAAATATAAATATATAAACATATATATATATATATAATATATGTGTTATGTCCATGTTGAAGATTACTTTTTTTTTTTGAATGTAAAATATATGGGTAGATCATTTAAAGTACTCTTAAATAATTATGTATACAGGTATATATGGATATGTGGGAAATTATTTCATTTTAAATAATATGCCATACATTATAAATTACAAATTAATAATAATGACTAGATATATTATGACACACATATATATATATATATATATATATATATGTATGTGTAAATAATTTGTATATTGAAGCATTTGTTTTTTTTTTCATTTTGTATTATATTATGTTATATATATATATATTTTTTTTTTTTTTTTTTTTTTATTGTAGCTGCTCCGAATGTGGTAATCACTTGTCTGACCCCAGTGAACTTGTATCCACTTCTTTTAGAGGAAGGACAGGACCCGCTTGGCTTTTTTCAAAAGTAATAAATGTTTGTGAAGGACAATATGAAGATAGAATGATGACTACTGGTCAACATACAATTGTTGATATTTATTGTAATAATTGTAGAAATAATGTTGGATGGAAATATGAAGATTCCTCTGAAGAATCACAGAAATATAAAAAAGGGAAATATATTCTAGAAAAAGCATTACTTTCCTTTTTAGTTATTGATCATCATGGCAAAGAACATGAATTTGAATTAAAGTCATCTGACTGTGATTTTTAAAAGGTTATCATATAAACATTAATATGTATAAGTATATATATATATATATATATATATATATATATGTTTATGTTTATGTTTATGTTTATATATATTTTTTTTTAGTAAACATTATCTTGTATTATATACATGTGTTTTATTTTGTATTTTTTTTTATATATGCTCCGAACGAGCTAACCATACACCGTTAAAAAATATATTTTTTTTTTTTTTTTCCATTTAAAAAATATACTATTAAATTATGATATTTGTAAAATGATTAAGTATAATATATATATATATATATATATATATATATATATATTTATATTTATATATATTTACCTACTCTGAATGTTCAAATAATATACAAAAGAAAAGGTGGTTCTTACTCCGAACATATATATTTTACACATACATTTTCATTTATATTTATATTTATTTAGTTTTTATATTCAAAGCGTTAAAAGGAAAAAGCTAAATTGAAAAATAAAAATTAAATATATACATATAAATATATATTTTTAAGTTTATATGTAAAATAAAACACGACAAAAAAAAAAAAAAAAAAAAAAAAACATATATATGTATATATATATATATAAAGGTAAAATTTTTATTTTCACAAATATTAAAAAAAAATATATATCATGAGATAATAATAATAATGATATGATAAAAAAAAAAAAAAAAAAAAAGGAAAAAATTATAAAACATACATTTATTAATATAATATGATGTAGAATTATTAATTATAAGCACCTGTTTAGTAAAGTATGAAAATATATAAATCAAATTGATTTACCAATTAAAAAAAAAATTTCTTATTTTCTCATCACATAAATATGTACATATATGCACACATAAGTACACACAAAAATATATATATATATATATATATATATATATATATATTTATGTATGTATTTATTTATTTTTATTTTTTTTTTTTTAGTTGTAAAACCATTTATTATATAACCTTCCACTCAATATGGTACAATTGATTGATCCCTATCAGATAAATCAAAAAAATCATCGTCATAATTTTTTCTTCTCAAATGGTGTGTGGTTGAATGCTCTTTTGCTCTTGTTCCTGGTGCCCTACCTCCTCCACTATCATCTTTTAATTCATATTGATTTTTATCACTCTCATCATCAATATCAGAATTGAAAAAGTCTGGAGGGACATAAGAAAATTGGACACCTGGAGCATGTTCTATGTGTCTTAGATTTTCTGATATTTTCATTTTAATTCTACTTAAATGTTCAGGTGAGTTATAATTAGGTATATTAGAAGGTTGAAGATGTAATTGAAAATCTGGGGCGTAATAATCATAATAATCATTTAAACTAATTTGATCAGGCATTTCATGATGTTTATTTAAAACAACCCCAGTTTCATATGCCCAACATCTAGATACATTACGTATAGTATAACCACCACCACCTAAAACAAGTAAAGGTATATTATATGATCTTACATGTTCTACACATTTTGCATGACCTTTAATAGTTAAATTAAATCTTCCTAATCGATCACCTGTTAAACTATCAGCACCACATTGAATAATAATTGCTCCTGGTCTATATGATTGAACACATTTGTCTATTACCACTTTAAATAAATCTACAAAAGCTTCATCAGTCATACCATCATTTAAAGGTACATTTACACTATAATACTTTCCATGATTAACACCTACATCTGTTATATCCCCAGTACCTGGGAAATAATCACCAAATTTATGAAAAGATACTGTCATAACACGATGGGTTACATAAAAAGCTTCTTCTACACCATCTCCATGATGTACATCAATATCTATATACATGACACGTGCATGATATTTTAATAATTCTAGAATACCCAACACTATATCATTTATATAACAAAATCCGCTAGCTTCAGACATTTTAGCATGATGCAATCCTCCTGACCAATTCACACATATGTCAGCACAATGATGATTTAATTTTGAAGCTCCATCTATTGAAGCTCCAGCACATGACTGTTGGAATTGAAAGAGACCATCAAATACAGGACAATCTGTTGCTTCTCCTACATTAAATCTTTTTAATTGATATGTAAATTCTCGATAATTTTCTAAAGATATTGATGATAAAAAATCTATGTATTCATAATCATGAAATAACGTTAACTCATTTACATCACTTTTATGAGGCCTATACACTTCCATATATTTATATAAATTATATGATACTATTAAAGAATGGGTCATACGTATTCGTTGAGGCTTCATAGGATGACCTGCTCCATAATAATAACTACCTATATCTGGGTCATGGAAATACGCAACCTTTTTTCTATTAGACATTTTTTATTATTCAATTGTCACTTTTATTAAAATATTCAACATAAAAAAAATATATTTACTTGTAAATTAAATATATACAAATATATATAAATATAAATAAATATCTTATATGTTGTGTGATATATTATATGTCATATATATGAAATATAAAAAATATATAATATATATATATATATATATATATATTATATTTTAATAAAAAAAAAGGAATTGATATTTTTATTTCTACTTTTAGCTAGCTATTAATATAAATATTTTTTTTTTTTTTTTTTTTTTTTTTTTTTTTTTTTTTTTACACAATGCGGTGGAAACATAGCAGTCCAAAAAAAAATAACATATATAACATATAAAATATTTGAAAGAATAAAAATATATTATATATATATATATTTATATTTATATATTATTCAAAACACATATAAAAATAAATATATATTTAATAAATCATAAAATGTAACATATATTGTATTATAATTGTCATATATTTTTCTTATATTCCATTATTTTTTCATTTCGAATTATTACAAATCTGTTATATATAAAAAAAAATAATAATAATAATAATAATTATTATTATTATTATTATTATAGTAATAAATAAAAAATGAATTCTTAGATTAAATAATATATTATAAAATGAACACTAAATATAACTATAATTTGTATTTATTTATTTATAATCCTAAATCATTGTGGTGCTATGTTTATCTCTTTTTTTTTTTTTTTTTAATAAAAAAAAATATATATCTCATATTTCATATATCTTTATTTTTTTTATTTTTTTTCATATGATTAAATGCAAAAAGTTGGGAAAAAATAATATATATGTAATATTAATATTATATATATATATATATATTATATTATAATATCATTTTAATATTTATGTATACATGTGGAATGAAAGAAAAAAAATAAATAATAAATAAATAAATAAAATAATAATATGTTTAGTATATATGCATATATATTGTAAAATATATATATTTTTTTATATATTATAATATTATTTTATAATACCACATTTATTATTCATATAAAAATATATATTTATTTTTATAGCTTTATTTATTTATATATATAAATATATATGATGATAAATATATTTATTACCCATTTATTTTTTCCCAGGTGAAACAAATTTAATATTATATACCATTTTATATATAATGTAGTATTTTTTTATTTTTTATAATATCATTTTAATTTTTTTTTTTTTTTTTTTTTTGAAATTTAAAATTGTCTTTAAATATGATAATATTATATTATTCTTATAATAAAAAAAAAAATATATGTATTTATTATTTATATTAGATGTATATATATATATAATAATTTATTGTTTCAATTTTTTATATATTAAAATATTATTATTATTATATATATATATGTATCCATTATGTACTTAATAGTAATATAATATATTTCCCTCATATATATTTTATATACACAACCCGTAAGTATATTATAAAAAAAAAAAAATAATAAATAATAAATAATAATAATAAAATAATAAAATAATTAAATAATTAAATATCATATTCATTCTTATTTTCTAAGGTTAATGATAAAATGATCATATGTGAAATTTATAAATATATATATTATATATATATATTTTTTTTTTTTTCCAAATAAATAATATAATATATATGGTAAAAAAAAAAAAGAAGTGTATATATATAAATAATATATTATACATATAAAAAAAATATATATATATATATATATATATATATATATATATGTACATATCACTATATTTTTATATCATATTAAAAATAGTGGTTTCTCAAACAAAGAAAAGAAAAAATAATAATATAATATGTATATGCATTCTATTAGTTAGACTATGCTTTATAAGATCATTTTTTATATTTTAATATCTTTATTATTTTCTATATAAGATTATTATTAATATGTAAAAAAAACAATTATTATACATTATTCTCTGTATTTCTTTATGTAACATCTTTGTGTCAAGAAAAAAAACAAAACAAAAAAAAATGAACATATAAGAAATATATCATATTATATATATATATATATATAATACACACCTGTATAGTAACACTTTCAATATGTAAAATTTATGTATATTGTTCAAAAAAATATTAAGACTTAAAAAATTATATACATATAAATAAATAAATATATATATATATATATATTGTCGCGAAATTTTTATAAAATATACCTATAATCTTGTTATACATATATTGTGACTATTATTATATTTTCTTATTAAAAATAATTTAGATATTACATTTAGAATATACCACTTATAATTTCATCATATTATAATATAATATGAGTCTGATTTTTTTTTTTTTTTTTTTTTTTTTTTTTTTCATGTATATAATATATATTATATTAGCAATGTTTAAAAAAAAAAAATAATTTTTTTTATTTTTGACCCTTAACAATATTTATCATACAAATATTTTTATTTTTTTTGTCAAGAGTTTTTAGTATAATATTTGAATAAATATTATTCCTTGACGAGGAATAAATAAATAAATATATATATATATATATAAAGATTGAATTAACAATTAAAAATATTATATATATATATATATATAATATATATATATATTTTAATTTTATATCAGTATATGTTGCTTATAGATTATGTGTAGACTTCTTTATATGGATAAATTTTTATTTTATAAATAAGTGATTTAATATACATATTTATATTTAAAATGTTGTAAATATATAACAATGAATAATATTGAACATGTAACAAGCGATAGTACTAATTTTATTGCTAGCTGTTTAGAAAATGATCGTCTGAGGAAAGAAATTCTTTTAACAAATAATTGTAACAATGAAACTTATGATAATGAAGAGAAAAGCAAAGAAAATATAAAAGATAAGAATATAACAATAAAAAAAAAACAAAATATGAGTGTTATTCAAATACATAAATTTATTAATAAATTAAAGAATACAAGTATTACCGAGTTAGAAAAGAATCATTTAAAATTATTACAAGAAGATATAAAACGTTTAAATATTAGTAAATATATTGGAGAGATATTAAGTTATATATTTGATTTGTGTTATCATGTTAATAAATATTCAGAAATTTATCTTTTAATACATATTATTAAATATATAAATGATACATACGAAAAAGTAAATGAGCATATTGAAAAAATAATTTTCTTAAAATTTTTTAAATTAGAAGAAAATGATAAAAATTTCTTTTTTATTATTTTTCATGATATGTATAATAATATCAATGATAAAGAAAAGAAATATGTAATAAATCGGACAGAAATAAAGGAACAAAAAAAGGACAATAATAAGGAAAATAATAAGGAAAATAATAAGGACAATTTGATAAAACAAAAGAAAGGAATTAAACAGTCGCATGTGTCAAATATAAATAGTATAAACGATCAAGATAAAAAATTAAACAAAGGTTATGATTCACAAAATAAATATTCAGTCAATAGAAAAGAAGATCAAGATCAATATCAAAATCAAAATCAAAATCAAAATCAAGAATCAAAATCAAAATCAAAATCAAAATCAAAATCAAGATCAAGATCAAAATCAAAATCAAGATCAATATCAAAATCAAAATCAAGATCAAGGAGATGATAAAGGAGAAGAGCAAGAGGTGGATGAGGACAAAGAAAATATTTATAATGTCAATAAGTTTAAAAAAATAAAGAATGATATCTATAAAAAATTAACTTCCTCATTTATATTAAAAGAAAATGAAGAAAAAGATAATTTCATATTCGAATTTGATATGTTTGAACATGAACATAATAATATGAAACTTATAAAAAAACATAATGTAGATAAAAAAGCTTATATGAAAGAAATGTTGAATAATATTAATATAATGAAAAATATAGAAAAGAAAAATAAAATCAGAAGAATTTTATTATGTATATATTTTGAATTACTTTTTTTAAAAATATGTAATAATAAAAATTTATTTTTATATATGTTTATAAATATTACATTTTTCTTTTCTTTAAAATTTTATCCTTATATGGACGATCAAAATAAAATAACAAATTATGTGTCTCAAGAAAAAAAAGAAACCAATACAATATTGTGTAATAATAATAATAATAATAATAATAATAACAACAACAATAACAACCACAATAATAATAATAATAATAATAATAATGGTTGTGATATTTTGAGTAATATAAAAAAGTGCCTAATAATAAATACTATAACAACATATGATTATTTTTTTAATAATACAAGCAGCATATTTATAGATGAAAACTTTTTTCAAAGTACTTCAACATGCACACAAAATTATGAAACAATTAAAAAAGACCCATCAAATAATAATACAAACATTGTTGTATGTAACTCTTCTTTGTTTTTTAATATAAAGACTATAAAAATGGATATTTTCAATTTTGTTCTTACATTCTATTATAGTAGTATGTATTCTTCTCTTATATATTTTTATGCTGAGCATATAATAAATGAATATAGCAACAGAAATAACTATACAAATAACACACATATGAATCAAAATAATACGAATAATTATATAACATATAGTAATTATAATAATAATAATAATATTATTAATAATAATAATAATAATTGTCATCAAATTAATAATAACAATCAAAATAACCCTGTTAGTAAGAAATATATGATATGTAAGGAAGAATATAACTTCTTCAAAATATTCGAAAAGAGCAAACAAATTTGTAATCTTTTTAATTTAGAACACATAAATTTAGAAGATATACAAATAAAAGCTATTAATATACTTGGATTAAACGCAGAAAGCTATAATCATATCAAAATTTTTGATCATATCAAAAATAAAAATGAAAAAGATAAAGAAATTATAATAGACGAAAATAATTCTGTATGGATTAATGATGAAGAAAAAGCATTCTATACAATATTTCCAGATTATTCAAATATTAATATTCTTATTAATGAAGATGATGATGAAGAAGATAATACAAATGATAAATGTTATCAAAATGATGTGCTTTGTAGTGATAAATTTATTTCATCTGAAAATAATAATCAGACTGTCATATGTATTAAGACACAAAATAAATCCGATGATCAAAAAATAAAGGAGGACACAAAAATAAAGGAGGACATAAAAATAAAGGAGGACATAAAAATGAAGGAAGACATAAAAAAGAAGGAAAATGAAAAAATAAAGGAGGATGCAAAAAAAAACTTTGACACAAAATTGGATGTATCAAAGCCTAAATATTCCATATTAAAAAAAGATAACTCAAATATAGTAAACAATTTGCATAATCCACCTTCTAATGATAAAGACAAAAAATATAATCTTGATTTTAAAAACTGTATAAATGATAGAAGCAATCAAAAGGATAATAATATCTTGGAGATAAACCAAAAAAAATCAAAAATAAAAGAAAACACACCAAAAAATATATCAGGTGTGATAAACTCATGCGATGCAACTGTTCTTCTTCCTACTTCTTATAACCAAGGAAACCATAAAAATAAAGAACAGAATTTCAAAATATATATTGAAAAACTTTTAAACATGAACAGTGAGAAAGATATAGAAAATAATGTTATGCTTTTTCTCTTAAATTATAATACAAAAAAGAAAAGGAAAATCATCGCAAATAATATTATATATATAAACAAAGTAACATTAAATTTAATTCCATATTATTGTAGATATATTTGTATTATAAATAAGTATGCTAAAGATATCTATCCTATAATTATTGATGAATTAAAAAAAATTACTGAGAAAATAATAAAAGAAAAAATACCATGTGAAAATAAAAAAACGAAATGTATAAAATATGTATGTGAACTAACGAAATTTAAATTATTAGATTTATCCTATATTTTAGATATTATTTCTATATTAATAGATAATTTTACTATTGAACATGCAGAGTTATGCTTTTTTATGTTAGAAAATTGTTCTTTTCTTTTATTAAATAATCCTAGGACACATATACGTTTCTTAAATTTATTTGAGAAATTAAAAAAAATAAAAAATACAAAAAATTTAACAAACATATTAGAATTATCATTTGAAGAATGTTGTATTAAAATAGAAAATTTTATAACAAAAAATAATATGTATACATCAAATAATAATAATAATAATAGTAATAATTATAATAGTAATTATCATATTGTTAAGAGAAAAACAAAGAAAAAGAAATATACTCTTGAACAAGAACAAAAAAAATATTTTCTTAAAAAATTATTATTTGAAGATATTGAATATAAAGATACAGAGATTATTTGTAAATATATAAGAAAATTTAATTGGGATGATTCTTTTTTTTTATATATTTTAAAAAAATATATTTTCAAATATTTAATGTATATGAGTATATATCAAATCAATAATTTAGCATCTTTATTATATCAACTAGCTAAATATAAACCACAATTTGTAATACACATAATTGATGAATTATATGAAAAAATTATTAATATATTAGAATCTAATGATTTTAAGCAATTTACATTCTTAATACAATATACACATTTATATGCTGATTTATATAATTATAAAATATTAAGTTCTACAAATGTATTAGATTTATTGTATTATTTAATATCTCTAACAGATGTAAATATATGTTACATGCATGAAATTAATTACTTGTATCCATTTTTTTTAGAAAATAAAAAATTCATAGAACATATAAAAGTAGGTATATCCAATATTGAAAATTTACGTTCTTCATCTAATGAGATAATAACAAATTTGGACACCAACCAAAATACAAATGGAATGGAATATAAGGATGTAAAAAAAAAGCAAGTACATGATATATGTAAAATAATTAAAGATG
Organism: Plasmodium sp. gorilla clade G2; assembly: GCF_900097015.1. NCBI lineage: Eukaryota > Apicomplexa > Aconoidasida > Haemosporida > Plasmodiidae > Plasmodium > Plasmodium adleri (nom. inval.). Next base: position 956,089 of record NC_041701.1, read on the forward strand.
ATGAAAAAATTACAATTTATAATAATAAAAAAATATGTCAGTCTGAAAAGTATCAATGTGAGGACTCTTTTTTTTCTTATAACAATTATAAAGAGGAGTCTTATAAATATTTATTCATTAATAAAAATAATCCAATTTTTTTTCACATTCTTAATGATTTACATGATTGTACTTTTATAAATATAAAAATGATATGTATTATATTAGAAAAGTGTGCTAAATATTTTAATACACAACTATTAAAATATAAATTAAATAAGTTCCTTTTATTTTTTATTAGATTTCTTTTAATTCTGGAGCCATTACCCATGTATATAAAAAATATCACAGATCATGTTATCAATGATATAAACCAAGATATGAAACACTTCATATCTATTGAGACACTAGATAAATATTTATTTAAGATATTAAATACAGAATATAAAATATATTTAAATGCAAAAATAAATAACAAAGATACAAAAAATATAAAGAAATATTATATAACTGATGAAGATTTGATTTTTAAGTTCGACTATCAAGATATTAATCATCAGAATGATTCTTCATCCAATTATAAAAAATTACAAAAAAATGATGATAACAAAAACAATAATATTAATAATAAGAATAAGAATAATAAGACCAATTATCATCATAACGGTCACATTTCTACTACTACACATTCTTTTAAAACGAACAACTCATATTCTATTCCAAATTATTCTGATAATAATAATTTAAAAACAATGAATCCACATAAAGAATTAGGATCTGTTATTTATGAACAAGAAAAATTCGACAAAGAAATTAAAGACATAATTGATCAAGCAATACATGAAAACAATAAAATAAATAAAGAAACCAAAGGTATAAAACCTAGGAATATTAAAAATATTACTTTATATACTAATTTAATAAAAAAAACAGGCAAACAAAATTTACATATATAAAAGGATATTCTTCATTTATATGTACACATATATATATATATATTAGATGTGGCGTGTATTATGTTTGATATGTAAAAAAAGAAAAAATATAGAAAAATAACAAAAAAGAGGTGAAGTCCAAGTATTTTATTATAATATAGTACTACAATTAGGAGATATAAAAAAAAAAAAAAAAAAAAAAAAATTTACATATATGTATATATATTTTATATATATTATTTATTTTATTATATTATATTATTTATTTTTTTTTTTTTTTATGTAACCATACTTATATATATATATACACCATCATTTTATTTTTTATCCTTTATATATAATGTTTTAAAAATAACAAAAAAAAATATAGGAAATTCTATAAGAACTATGTATAATAGTGTGAGTATGAGCAAAAAATATGAAATAATTTATTTGTTTTTTTTTTTTTTTTGCCTATAAAAAAATCAAAATCAAAGTTTCCAATTTAAATAGTATATA
>NC_041701.1:962500-977500 GCF_900097015.1 Plasmodium sp. gorilla clade G2
AAATATGGATTTATGAATGGTGTTGGTATATTAAGAAAAAAGAGGAGTTTGAATTTTTGTTTGTTTGAATGGAATAAGAAAAAATGTATGATAAGAATTTTTAAATATATGGATATATATTTATATATATATAATAACGATGAACAAATATTATATAAAGAAAAAATGGATGATATATTTCCATTTTATATTGATAAAAATTTATGTAGGAATATACATGAGCAGGTATTTGATAAATTATTTGGGATGTCTGATGAATTGACAAGTCATCTGTTTCAATCGATGAATAAGAAAAATAATAAGATTAAGGAGTGTGTGAATTCTCAAGGGATATTACAATATATTAATTATGATGACCATTTGAATTTTCTAAAGGATATAATAAATAAAACGGATATATTAAATTTGAGAATTGATGATAATAAAATAAATGATAATAAAATAAATGATAATAATAATAATAAAAATAATATATATGATGATAATAATAATAATAATAATATATATGATGATAATAATAATAATAAAAATAATATATATGATGATAATAATAATAATAATATTTATGATGATGGTAATAATAACTATGAATTTCATTTTTTTGATAAATCCTCAAAAAATAAAAGTAATATAAACAAAGTAGAGAATGATAAAAAAAAAACACAATCGGATTCTTCTTCTTCTTATAATGAAACCAACAAGTTTACTTATATGTCTTATTCAAAAGAAAGATTATATCCATATGATATAACAAAAAGTAAAAGACTGTTCAATGATATGTTTTTATTTTATCATACAGATTCTTGTATGAGTGACTTTTGCATACAAAGGGGTGACGAAAGTGAGAGTAATATGAATAAACATGAAATAAAAAAAATGAAAAAAATGAAAAATAAAATAAAAATTGAATTTCCAACAAATGTTGTGCAAGACGGAATAATAAAAGAAGACAATTGTGATATATATGAAAAATATAAAAAATGTGATATAAATCAAAAAACTCAAAATGATATATTTCATTTTGAAATGTATGAACAATTAGCCCATTCACATATAAAAAGAAAGAAAAAAAAAAAAGAAGAATATTATAAATTATTTATTTCAAATTGTAATATAAACGTATCCGATTCTAACAATTTACAATTAATTAATCACAAAACAGAAAATAATAACAATAATAATAATAATAATAATAATGTAAGAATAAACAATGGGATATATTCAAAAGATTATTTGTTCTTTTATGAAAATCTATTTATTTATTTAAAAGAATTAAATAAAAAAAAAAAAATAGAAAATATTTACCAATGGGAAAAAGACCATATTTTAATTTTATTATATTTATTTAAATTGAATAGATATATTAAATCTTTTTCATCTAATAAAATTAAAGGGCTTCATTTTTTTTTTATTTTAAATACTAAGGTTTTAAAAGAATTAGGAATAAGTAATAAAGAACACATATTTTTTCTTATGAATATAATTAATACGTTTAATAATATTCATAATATATATTTAAAAGTATTAAAAAAAGATATGCTTATATACAATGATTACAAGTCTTCATATGCACAGCATTCTATAAATAAGAAGGAAGTTTTTATAATAAAAAAATTTGATAAGAGTATACCCCCAAATCATTTTTTATGTTATTATAAAAATTCACGGGTATATTTGAAAGGTTTTACACAAAAAAAAAATATATATATATATAAATCAAGTGAAAAAAAGGAAAAAAATATATTACTAAATATAAATGGCACGTGCGAAAAACGTATTGAAAAAAAAAGTGATGAGAACATGCAACATATAAATGATGAAGGTAAAAATGAAGTAGCTGATCATAATGCAGATATAAATATTTCTATAAAGATACAAAATAATAAGGATGATAAATATGACAAAAATAACAATGATTATAATAAAAATAATAATACAGACGAAAAAAAGACCTTTCCAAATTTCAAGAACAATCTGTTCAATGCTGCTCATAGGTTATTATATAACGAATCAATAAATGAAACATTATTTAATAATCTGAAAAATATTAAAAAGAATTTACTCAAATTAGAAGAGCAACAAGATGAATATACAAATGATGAAAAAAATTTAGGAGACTATGAAAATATGACAAATAAGTCTTTATCATATCATGATAAAAATATAATTGAGAACAATAAAATATATCCTCCACATAATAAAACAAAGGGACAAATTAATAATAATAATAATAATATGATTATTAATACAAAGGAATATAAAAAAAAAAAAAAAAAATATATATATATACATAATAATCCTACCAATTATAAAAAGACATATAATAATAAAAAAAATAATATAATTGATAAATCAATAAAAAAAATTGAATACATAAAGGAATATTTAATAGTATCTAATTTAAGACATCCAAGTATCTTACAATGTATAGGAAATATATTCATTGATAACATGGAAGAATGTGGTATTGTTTTTGAATATATAAAAGGTCAAACTTTATATGATTTTATATATAAAAAGGGATATAATAAAAATGATATAAATGATAAGATAAATAACAATCAACATGATAATAATAATATTGACAATAATAACAATAATAGTGACAATAATAGTGACAATAATAACAATAATAATATTAATAGTATGAACCATATACATAATAACACCTTTAGATTTAAAGAAATTGTAAAATTATTGTTCGAAATTTCATCGTGCTTATATTATATACATAAAAAAAATATTTGTCATGGAAATATAAACAGTAAAAATATAATGATAACAAAAAAAGGAGATATAAAAATATATAATTTTGAATGTTCATTTATTGAAAGTTTTTATGATTATAAAATGAAAAAAAATAAAGAACCGAATAGAAAAAATAAAAATGATTATGATATTTATAATAATATATCTTTGAATGAAAAAATGTTTTTACCATTCCCTTATTTTACTACAATTAATAATATAAAAAACAATAACATATCAAACTTATTGTCATTTAGTAACAACCATTTATATTATTATTATATAAATAAAAAAAATGATGAATATTATTATATAGCACCTGAAGTTTTAAGACAAGAAGAATATACAAAAAAAAGTGATATCTATTCCTTTGGTGTTATTATGTATGAAATTATTTTTGAGAAAATACCTTTTAAAAATGATCCTTCTCCTTTCTTTTTTTCAATACAAACATGTTATCATCCAAGATATATTAACATTGATAGAGTTAAATTGAATTTTATATGTGAGAATAATATATTCTCTTCTCTTTATCATTCTCTTTTTATGAATATTATATTTTTAATAAAACAGTGTTTACATCCATTTCCTACCACTCGACCTACTGCAAAATATTTAAGTGATCAATTTGAGCAAATGCTAGAAATAATTAACTGTTATAAAATAAAATAAAATAATATATATGATAATATAGGTGTATATATTTTTATAAATAACATGTTTCATGGTCTCATGATAATACATATATATATATATGTGGATCACAATAGGAGATGTGTCTTTATTATAAAAAGCTCCTAATTTTTTAAAAAACGAATTTGTATTATATACACAAGTACATACATATATATATATATATATATATATATATGATGTGTGCACATATTTTTATTTGTTTATTTATTTGTTTATTTATTCATTTGATTATTCACATTTATTACCAATTTTTTTTTTTTTGTGTTCAAGTACAAAATTTTAAAGGTCATGAAATTAAATGGCGTCAATGCAATTATAAAATGAATAAAAAAAAAAAAAAAAAAAAAAAAAAAGAAGAAAAAAAAAAAAATACACCCATATATATATATATATATATATGTGATATATTATTTATGGTGTGCATATTTTTAATATGCTCATTAGAATGTAGTTAAATATTTAAAGATTAATTATATATATATATATATATGTGTTTGTGTGTGCAAAAGAAATATGTTTTTTATTTCCTCTTTAGAAGTAAATATTCATCTGGCTGGTTCAATAGCTGAACAATTTCTGATGCTGTTGGTCTTAAGTTAGGATCATAATTTAAGCATAATCTAATAATATCAGCAAAAGGTGAATTTTCAATTTTGGAATGAATACAAGGAGGTAATTTTTTTGTAAATACATCAACTAGTTTTTCATAGATTTGATCAGATTCATCAAATGTAATAATATAATGTTGAAAAGGTGATGGTAGGTTCATCATTTCTTGAAATACACATCCCATAGACCAAATATCCCATTTATATGATAATTTAGTATGATCTAAGAAATTATAATCACTACTTTGTTTTAATGGATGACAAGTTAATAATTCAGGTGGAGCATATATCCATGTTGCTCCTGATACATTAGTAACAATACCATCTTCACATTCTTCAGCATCACCAAAATCACATAAATGTATATTCCAATCACTATCAATAATTAGATTTTCTGGTTTAATATCTCTATGTATGATTACATTTTTTTTATTTTTAATAGGTGTATGTAAAAAATTAATAACTTCAGCTAGTTGTCTACACATTTTTAATGATATATCTATACCAAGAACTTTTTCATCTTTATTCATATTATTTTTAATAGTATGTAAATCTAAACCATTTACTAATTTTGTAACTAGCCAAATATCAAAATAACTATGTATTATACCACCACATAATTTAATAATATTTGGATGATCACATTTTGCCAAAATTTTCCATTCATTTATTGATCTTTTTGTTAATCCATATGGATCTTGTCTAGCCATTTTATCAACTGGTACTTTTACAGCTACATTCATACCTTTATACCATCCTTTATATACAACACCAAATGACCCTTCTTCAATTACAGTATATTTTAATTTATTACTAAATTTATTTGTATAATATTTCGTTTTTCTTATTTCCCTTTTCATTTTTGCATTGAAAAAATCTTTATTATTAATTTTACATCCACTTAATCCATAATCTTTGGTTGCTCCATTATTTAAAATATGGATCATACCATCTGAGTTCAAAATATTGTTATTATTATTATGAATGATATTATTCATATACTCTTCATTTTTATCGTATGATAATACATCGACTTCTTCAAATGTTTCAAAATATAAATCTTTCGGTTTAATAATATATGATGTTAAAGATTGTAAATATTTTATATCATTTTCTAAACTTAATAATTGACTTTTAGACATTCTAAACATATTTTCATGATTTTTTTTTTTCTTCTTAGTTAAATCACTACTATTCGATATATATTTGTAATTCCCATGTTCTATATCATAAGAATTTTGTTTATTATCATTCATGTGGTTGTTAACATAATATCCTTTTACTACATTATTATTGCATGCACCAATATTCTCAAGTACATTTGGAATATTTTTATTCTTCATATTGTTATTGTCAATGGCTTGTTTGCTTTTGCTATATTTCTCTGGGATACTATTACTGTGTTGGTTTATAATATAATTATGACAGTCCATATTTCTATAACAAATAAGATTATTATTGTTGACATTATTGTTGACATTATTGTTGACATTACTGTTGACATTACTGTTGACATTATTGTTGATATTATTGTTGACATTATTGTTGATATTATTGTTGATATTATTGTTCATATTATTATTTTTGATGTTTATATTTTTCATACTGTTGTGAAGTTCATTATTCATAATGACCTCTGGATTATATTTAAGAGACACATTAATATTACTTTGCATATTATGATTAAGAATTGACGAGTTTATATTAGACATATCAATATTATTTTCTACATAATTTTTATTTGCTTGTTCCATTTTTTTATCATTATTTATAACACCCTTATAATTTAAAGATCCTTTCATTAATACTACATTGTTATTTTCATTAATATTATTATTATATAAATAATTGTTTGGCATAATTATATTATTTTGATAAAATGAATTATTATTTTTAATACTGTTATTCATATTATCAATAATTTTTCCACTTTCAATTTTTTGATTCTTATCAATATAATTTATATCACGATTATTTTCACATTTGATTATTAAATTTTCTTTATTTATATATCTTCTTTCGTTTATTTTATCATCCATATGTATATCTGTTATTATCCTCTCATCTATATTTCCATTTTCTTCTATAAAATTTAATATCTCTTCATTTTTTGAATTTCTTGTCTTTCTATTTTGATTCATAAGTACATTATTTTTATAAGGGTGAGCAACATTATTCATTGTATCACCTGTCATTGTTAATCGATCATCCACATGACATTTTAAAATATCCATATTGTTCTTATTTATATCATGTAGTTTTTCATTTTTATTATACATACAATTATCATTCATATTATTATTTGTTGTGTTTTTATTATTCAAAGGAATATTCAAATTGTTGTGATAATAATTTTCTTTTATGTTATTATTATGAACATTTCTTATGTTATCTAAATAATTATTATTCCCATCATTAATGTATGTATTTTTATTTACTTGGAAGGATTCATCCAGCATATTTTTATTAAGATCGTTCTTATTATTTAAATTAAGTGAATTCTTAGCATAAGCACTAACACTATTAATATTGTTATTGTTCATATGGTTTAAATTATTGATATGGTTTAAATTATTCATATGGTTTAAATTATTGATATGATTTATATTATTGATATGGTTTAAATTATTGATATGATTTATATGATTTATATTATTCATATTATTCACATTATTGTAACTATTCGTTTCTACCATTTTATTTGCACGTTTTTCTTCATTCATTTTTTGGTTTGATAAGATCATATGAGAAGGAATTGGTATTCCACTTTTTCCATGCGTATATGTATAAGTATCTTTATTAACTTTCATTTTATTTGTCATAAGGTTATTATTATTCATATTATTATTCGCTTGATTCATATTCTGATTTGGAATAGAATACATATTATCACTCATATTGTCCTTAGCATATGTATTTATAGAATCTCTTACATTATTTATTTTATTTTCCACATGAATATTCATCATATTATTAAAAGCATGTTCGTTTTTTTTTATATTTACATTATTTGAAATATTTGTTGGAACACCAACATTTGATAAGAACGAATTCATGTTGTTTGGTATATTGGTTCGATTATTATTTAAAAAATTGTTTATATTTTTATTTAACATTATATTTGTCATATTATCATTCAAGAAATTATTTCTTTTGTTGTTTGGAACTACACCTAAATTAAAATTAGTCTTATTCATATAATCATTTTCATTTATTTTTATATTATTATTTGGAATGGTTATATGAAGAGAATTTTTTTTCATATTTAAAAAGTCTACATTATTATCACGTTGGTTATTCATCAAGCTCCCTCGTCTTTCTTCCATTTGATTCAATACCTGGTTAAATGATTGATTCAATGATTGATTCAATGGTTGGTTAATGGTTTGATTCATGGTTTGATTCATGGTTTGTTTTACACTTGATTCATTTTTTATAAATCCATTGATATTATTATTATTAATCAAATTTTCCATGTTATCATTATTCAATAATTTTTTTTCTCCATATTCTTTATTTAAAATATTTAACATATTTGGCATTACTGGTTTTTTATTATTTGTTAGGAAGCCATTAAATCTGTCACTAACCTTTACATTATTATTCATGTTGTTTAAGTTGTTTAAGTTGTTCATGTTGTTCATATTATTCATATTATTCATATTATTCATATTATTCACACCATTCATGTTATTCATATTATTCATATTATTCATATTATTCATGTTACTACTTTCATTGGATGTAATATTTTTCCTATAGCCTAAATTATTATTTGCACTTATTGTTTGAAAATTTTTATTATCCTTCATATGGGAAAAATCCATTACATTTTTATTCATCAATGATCTATTATTACAATCACCCACATGATGATTATTATTTATATTCTTCATTTTTATATTCATACACTTATTAGAAGTCATGTTTTGTTTATTAATTAATAATTTTGTAGGATTATGAGCAAACGAATGAACAATATTATTATTTTTTAAAATCTGAGAATTGTTTCCATTTTTATTACATGTTATATTATTATGTATTGCGTTTATATTTTTTAATGTATTATTCATTGAATTCATATTTTTAAGAATATCATTTTCCAAATTTTTATTTTTCTTCATAAAGCTATTTATACTATTCATATTGTTAAGATTATTAAAACTGTTCACCATTTTAGCATTATTCATATTATTAATATTATTCATACTATTTACATTTACTACATTTTTTATAACTTTATTCATACTATTCATGTTATTCATGTTGTTTAAGTTATTCATGTTATTCAAGTTATTCATGTTATTCATACTATTCATATTATTCATATTATTCACACTATTCATACTATTCACACCATTAATATTATTCATATTATTCACACTATTCCTATTATTAATATTGTGCACATTATTTAATATATCCATAGTACTTACAACATTTTTCATACTACTATACTTTCTAGAATTATTTAATAAATCCATGGTACTTATATCTTTCATGTTATTTACATTATTTAAAATGTTTATATTATTCATATTATTTCCACATAAATTGTTGGATATAATAAAACTATTTTTATATTTTAAAGAATCATTATTATATTGATCGTTCATATTAATATTATAATTATTATTACTATTAATGTTATTATTCATATTGTCATAGTTTATATTCATATCATTGTATATAATATCATTCTTCTTCATTTCTATAACTTGAGAGTTATTCAGATGATATCCTATATCTCCTTTATTTGGATTATTATCATCACCTTTAGTCATTCTAATATGATGTAAATTATAATTATTCATATTATTCACACTATTCATGTTATTCACACTATTCATATTATTCACACTATTCATATTATTCACACTATTCATATTATTCAAACTATTAATATTATTCACACTATTCATATTTGTCATTTTATCCTTTATATATTCCATATTATCATTACTCATATAACACTGTTGATCAAATCCATTTTTCATATTGTCTTGATTCGTTTTATGATTAGTATTAGGTGCATGCACATCCATATTATGATTAATCTTTTCATATGTATTCCCATTTATATCATTATGACAGTTATTCGAAATATCTTTTTGATCTTCTAAATTAATAGAACTATTATATTTATCATCTTTCACACCATGCATAGAAAGATTAATAGAGTTAGATTCACTCATATTATTACCATTCATATTATTATTACCATTCATATTATTATTAACATTGTCTTCATTATTATAAACATTATTTACATAATTATTTTCTCCCATATTATTATTAAAACCATCATTTATAAAAAAATTATCATTTGTATCAGTACCATGTATATCTATATAACTCTTATTCATATTATTATTTTTATGATTCTTAATTTTATTATTCATTTTATCTTTATTTGAAAAACTACCATAAAAAGCATGTTCATCATTTACACCATTATTATTTTTATCATTATAAGAATATGAATCATAGTTCTTAATAGGACATATATTTTTTTTCTTTACACTATCGAATTTATATATTTTATTATCAAAATGATACATATTATTACTACTATTATTATTAATGCTATTTTTTTTTTTAAAATTATTACGATTAATATTTGAATTATTGTCATCAATAGGATCATTCTTATCATCAATATGATCGTTTTTATCATCATCATCAATATTATTATTATTATTATTATTATTTGTATATGTTGTACTCCTATTATTTTCACAGTCTAGTATGTCATTCTCATTATTATTTTTTTTATCATCGAACATATAATTGTAAGAAAAGAAATTATCTATTCTTGCATTATCTACATTTATATAATTATTTTCTAAACTATTAGAATGTTTTAAATTTCTTTGTTCTTCTTTTTCATATGTATTATATGAAATATGTGTATTTTTTTCGGCCACAGTCTCTTCATCCTTTTTATTATTATCACATATATCATTATTAATAAGAAAATTGTTATTACTTTTATTATAAAAAGATGAAATATTATTATTATCATTATTATTACTATTATTATGTTCGTTTGTTTTTATATTGTCATCCTTTGAAGAAAAAACATTATTATTTAAATTATTCATATAATTATCATTATTTGTTGTAATATTTTTATTCTCATTAATATTCATTTTCATTTTTTGATATGATAAAAGACGTTTATAGTTATATTCACTGATACCTTCTTCTACGTCAATAAAATGATCACTGTATTTTTTTTTCAAATCGTTGTTATATAAGAACTCTTCATAGTTTATATTATCTGTATGATAACTATTATGATGATCATCAAAATGATTATTATTACTAACACTACTACTTTTATTATTATTATTATGATTTGTATTAATGTCCATATTCTTTATATTATTCATACTATCATTATTATTACTTGTAACATCACACACATTTTTGTTACTCGACAATGGTAATACCACGTTTTTAACTTCTACCTCCAAATTATGATCACTTAAGAAATTTATGACTTCATTATTATGATTCAAACCTGCTTTATTAGTATAAGAAAAAATAGAAGTATTAACTTCTTGATGCTTTAAAGATTCTCCTAATGTGGTACTTTTATTTTTATAAATATAACTATAACTATAACAATTATTATTATTATTATTATTATTATTATGTTCATGAAGATGTATTTCATTATGATCATTCAATACATTTTCAATATCTTGATTATTTTGATAATCATTTTCTAATTTCATATCTCCATGGTTCTCATTTTTCGTTTCTAAATTTGTGAATTCATTATAATAATCTTCATTCATATTAATAATATTATTAGTATTTTTATTACTATCATTAAGGTGGTTATTATTATATTTGTATATATTAGTAGCTTTATAATTACAACAACAACTACTACTACTACTATTATTATTATTATTATTATTAATATTATTATTATTATTAATATTATTTATGCCTTTTATATTATCTGTATGGTTATCAATGGGTATTTTATCATTAAATGAACTAGATTTTATATTTACATTATTATTATTATTATTATTATTATTACTATTATTATTATTATTATTGTTACTATCCTTTGTAATATTTTTCATTCTTTTATTTATTACGTTAAGAAAATCTTTATAATTTTCTTTCTCTTGCACTTTACAAATTTCCTCTTGTAGTGTTAAGGAATTCATATCTTTATCCTTACATTCAAACAAATAATTTTTATCATTATTATAATTATTACTATTAGAATTATTTTCTATATTATTATTAATATTTAAAATGTTTAATAATTTCCTATTTTCTAAAATTGTAATATCAGATACATTCGTGCTAATATTGCTATTCATATGAATATGTTCATTATTATTATTATTATTACTGTTTATATTATTACTGTTTATATTATTATTATTTATATTATCAAAATTATTAACATTTTCATTACACTGATCTCTTAATAACACATGGTCATTACTCACTTTTGACGTCGGCTCTTCATTTGTATATGAAGGTGAATTATAATAAAGATCATCTTGATGTCTATAATTATTATCTTTATCATATTTCTCATTTCTAAAATAATAATTATTATTATTTTTAGAAATATCATTATTTATATTACTGGACATTGTATGTTCGTTTATAATATTATTGGTCGTATGAATAATTTCATTGTTATGAGAATTCATACTTTTTAAATGCAAACTTTTATTATCTAATAAAAGATCTGCAAAGGAATAATCACTATTTGGAAAGTGATTATAATTTAATTTATTATTATGACTATTAACAATGACGTTTCTATCATTAATATTATTTGTACCACTTATATTATTTGTACCATTTATATTATTTATATTATTTATATTATTCATATTATTCATATTATTCATATTATTTATATTATTTATATTATACTTTTTGATGCTTGTAAAATCTTTTTCTTCGATATCTTTGTTCATATTATTATTACATTCCACATTTTCATTATTAATATCGTGTACATTACTTTTTCCACCTTTACTTAAATAATTGTTAAAATATTTAAACATATATTCATTATTCAGATTATTATTACTACTCTTATTATTATTATTATTATTATTATTAATATTATTATTATTGTTGTTGTTGTTGTTGGGGTGATTTATATTGTTTTTATTATCTATGTTATTACTATTATTCATATATACGTTATACAAATTCTTTACACTGTTATTCATGTGACCCATATGAATATCATCCTTAATATTATTCTCATTATTATATTTTATATTTTCATTTATTCTATTTTTATTTTCTTTATTGTCACTTAAGATTTTTGAATTAAGAGTTACCTCATTCATATTCTATAATTTTTTTTTTTTATTGTTTCAATTTAATTTTTTTTTTTAAAAGACTACACAATGAATGAATACTAACGTGTATATATATATATATATATATTTTTCTGATATATATATATATTTATTTATTTATAGAATACATTATTGTGTTACTACTACTTTTCTTCTTATATATCTCAATATTAATATTTTATTTTATTTTTTCCATTTCTTTTACTTTACTTTGCTATTTCATTCATTTTATAAAATGAACAAGTTAAGAAGAAAAAAAAGGTTATATGTTTTTCATTTATGATTTAAAAAAAAAATATAAAATATATATATATAATATATGTATGTATGTACATGTAAGACTATTATATATATTGTTTACAATTCTAATTATAGCTATATCATAATATATTTATATATATATATATTTTTATTTATTTATTGTCCTTTTTCAATACATAAATCAATAACAATAATATATTGTATATACAATTCTTTTCTCATCCATATATATTATAATTAAATAAAATATATAAATGATAAGAAATATATAATAAAATATAGAAATATAAAAATATATATATTATAAAGAAAAGAAATTAGAAAAACCAAATATCTGTACATATAAATTATATATATATATATATATATATATATATATATAATAATAATAATAACTAATTATATAAATATATATTAATATAATATATATATATATAAGAAAAAATTAAATATAGAAATATAAAAAAAAAAAAAAAAAATATATATATATATATATATATATATATATATATATAATAATATATATCAACATAAAAGTAACTCAATTTTCATATAACTATTATTTTGTTTTTTTAAAAAAAAAAAAAAAAAAAAAAAAAAAAAAAAAAAAATATACGATACGAACTAATTACAAAGTAGTATATATATATTATATAATATATCTATATTTAAAAGGCACGTATATATGTATACATATATATATATTATATATATATATATATATAATATAATGAATTATAAAAAATATATAAATACAAATATATATATATATATATATATATATAATATGTAATATATATATTATATATATATTAATGTTTTATTTAAAACACTATATATTATATATATAATAGATAAGAAAAAAAAAAAAAAAATACATAAAAATGATCTTATATAAGTTATAATATATATATAATAGATATTAAAAAAAAAATTATATTTATATAATATATATAAAATAATATATATATATATATATATTTATTATATTTATTAAAGGATTGAACTAAATTTTACTTTTAATGAAGAAACTATAAATAATATTATTATATATATATATATATATTTTTATTATCTTTATTATATATGATAAAAATATATATAAAAAAAAAAAAGAGGATAATACATTTATATATAATTATAATAAGAGGAAAAACCATAAACTTTGTTATATTTATTATATATATATATAATATATATAATTCTTTTATATTTTTTTTATTTTATATGATTATACATTTATTATAGTTTGTATGAAATAAACTGTAAAACGAAAATTTTCAAACATATTTATATATATATATATATATATATATAATATAAATTAAATAAATACGTTAGTCTTTTTTCTTCATTATATATAAAATTATATTATTATATTTATATATATATATTATAATATATATATTTATTATATATGATAAACTATACTTTAATTTTCTATGGATAGGCGCATAAAATAATAAATAATATATATATATATAAAAAAAAAAAAAAAAAAAGTTAAATATTTATATATATATATATAATATATTATATGAATATTATAAAGACATATATAAATTTTATATATTAGTAATATTTATCAACCCATACTTTTTTGTCATATTTTCTTATAATTTTTAATTGTGAGGCAAAAGGAAAATATTTTAAAAGAAAAGCTTTTTAAAATATTTTCATATACGAAGGAACATTTCTTATAAATATAACTAAATATAATATAATATAAATGTTATATTTTTTTTTTGTTTCTTTTTTTTTTTTTTTTTTTATATGTGCCGATTATATATATTTTAATATATATATATTATATAATTATATAAAATTTGATATATTTTTTTTTTAACTTTTTATCATTTGGAAAATCTTAATTATTATATTTATTTTTATACATAAAATTATAAAAAAGCAAATATATTATAAATAAATAAATAAATATATATATATATATATATATATATATAATGTTTTGTCATTTTATAAATATATATTAGAAAAAAATTAACATTGTTTTTTTTTTTATATATATTTTTTTTTTTTTATAATTTATTATTTATATTATTATTATATATATATATATGAGTGAATGCTTTTTTTTATTTTTAAATATTATTTTATTATATTTTATTTTATTATTTATTTTAAAATGCGTATTCCTTATATTTATTAAAATGGAAGTATTTCATGGGGAATAATGAATGTACACAAATAAAAAGTTGGAAATAAAAAAAAAAAAAAAAAAAAATATACATATATATAAAATATAAATATATAAATATATAAATATAATGTAAGTATATTATATATATATATATATTTTTTTT
>NC_041701.1:982500-1042500 GCF_900097015.1 Plasmodium sp. gorilla clade G2
ATTCCATTACCTAACAAATATATAGGTGTTCATAAATATTTAAAAAACAAATCAATATTTGATAATTATAATTACAATAATTTTGTTATTAACAATAAGAAAGAAATAATCTACAACATTGATAAGTGTGTTAGAAAATATATAAGTGATCAAAGAAAATGTGATGAAAGGAAAACTAATATATGTACTTGTATTTCTAATATTATAGTAAATGTAAATAGTGATGCAAGATTGCGGTAATTTTATAAAATGTAAATTTTTTTATAATTACACTTAAATGTTTTTATATTAAAAAAAAAAAAAAATAACATATAAATATATATATATTTATATATATATATTATATATATTTATGTTACACATAATATCAATTGCTTATTATTTATGACAGAGAAATTATTAATACAGCAAAGAAAGAAGTCAGAAATGTAAAGAACGTTTTAATAAAAATAAAAAAGATCGAACATTTAGTCGACAAACTAATTAAGTACGATAAGGAAAATATTATTGTAGAGGATAAAAATGAAGAAACAAAAGAAAAGAAAAAATGTGAAGAAAAAAAATCGACTATGAGATCTAAACAACAATTAGGAGAAGGAAAAGAAAATTATTTAGATGAAGATAAAAAAGGAGACAATCAAAATAAAGAAAATAATGAAAATAATAAAAATGATGAAAGTGATGAACATATTGAACGTGTGGATTATGAAAATATTAAATGCATTAAAAAAAAAAGTAATACCGAAGATATAAATATTTACTTAGATATAAATGATGATCAAATAAATAATAGTTTAAAAAATAATTTAAAAGAAAAATGTTTTGTTCAAAAGGATAATTACATAAATAGTAGGGAAAAGCAAAAAAAAGGATTAATCAAAAGAAAATACAATGAACTCACAAAGGGAGAGGAATTAAGACACTGCAGACATAAAAATGAATTAGAAAATAATGCAAATGTGCCAAAAACATTTTCACAAATATTTTCCTCTGAGGAAAGGGAAAAAAAAAGGAAAAGAAAAGAAAAGAGAAAAAATGAAAGAAACAAAAAAGATGTTGTTGATAGGAATGGTAAAAGCGAGGAAGATAATAAAAATTATGAAAATAATACAAATGATAAATATGATAAAAATGAAGAAGAAACATCTTCACAAAAGGTTAGTGACGAAAGTATAAAAACTTTTTATTTTGAAGAATTTGATTTTAATTTTGTTTTATTGGGAAGTGTGAAAAAAGGTTCAGACAGACATAAGTCTTTATTGTTTAAAGTAAGAAATATGATAAAAAAAAAAAAATAAAATAATAAATAATAAATGATCTTATTTTTACATTGGTAAAATAAATAAATAAATATATATATATATATTTATATATATTTATTTTTAATTTGTGTAAGGTCTTGTGTGATTCTATTGATATACCATGCAGATATATCCGTTATGTTAAAAACAAAACAGTTCATTATTTCAATCTTGTATTAATTCCTTCTATACCTGGTAAATAAATAAAAATATATATAAATATTTACATATATATATATATATATTTATATGATAGACAATATAATGATTAATTTGTTTTATATAAAAAATATTTATATATTTTTTTTTTTTTTTTATATTTTACTCCTGTCCTAATTTATACCTCTACTCCTATGTATAAAGCCCAAAATATTACAGAGTGTTTAATACCTATTTTTTGGGAAAATAATAAAATAAAAATTAAAACAAATTTAAATATTCAATCAAAAATAACAATATCTAATTTTTTGAATAACATAAAAATTAAATTTAATTTTCTTGATAATTTCTTCCTAAAGTATAATTTTTCACCAAAAAAAAAATATATATATATATAAATATATATATATATATTTTTAATTTATATTTTAAATTTACATTTAATAATTGTTATGCCCATAAAATATTGTATAACATATCTTTGTGATTATTTTTTTACACTTTATATAATTTTTTTAGGATATGGGAAAATAATAATGAAATAATAAATATAGAAGATTATTTCATATTTGAAAAAAAATTAGGAATGGGAGGATTTGGTGAAGTGTGGAAGGTAAAACTAAAAAATGAAACAAATTTACATAATTCGTTTTTTTATTCTGATATCAAGAATACTTCCACTTTTGCTCTGAAAATATTGGACATGAAGTAAGCACGTACACATAAATATATATATATATATACAACACATATATATTATATTATATTATATTATATTATATTATATTATATTATATTATATTATATTATATTTTTTATGTTCTCCTATTAGTGAATTTAATTTGAATGAATCTATCATTATGAGAGAAAAGGCTCATACAAATATCATCAAAATTTATTGTGTTTTTAAAGGTAACACATGAAATATATATAAGTTAAAAATATATATATGTATATATATATATATATATACATTATTGTTTACATTTCAGGATATCAAATATTAATTAATAGACAGAAGGAAAACGAAAAGAAAGAATCCCTTTGCTTTCTTCTCGAATTAGCTGATACGTCTTTAGGTAAAAAAAAAAAAATAATAAATACCATTATATTTATATTAATATGATACAACATAAATATATATATATTTGATGCTTTAGAAAAATTATTTTGTGACAAAAGGACAGTATACAATTTAAATTTTGTGAGACTCACACTTTTGGAGATAGCCAAGTTGAAAAAATCAATATATAAATAAAAATATATATATATATATATATATATATATTTATATGATTGTATATATTATACATATATATAACCCATTTTATTATACAGCATAATGTCCTATATCCATAAGCCAAATATTAAACAAGAGTTTTATATATATCGTGACTTGAAACCAGATAATGTATTAATAAAGGTTACACATACATAAAGGATATGTATATATATATATATATATATATATATATATTTATTTATTTATATCCAAATAAATATAATATATTACACATTTATTTTTGTATATTCATAAATCGTTAAAGGGTAAGAAGATATTAATAACCGATTTTAATTTATCAAGAAAAGTCGATCAAGATTTTGAATTTTTAATGAGTCAATGTTGTGGAACAAAAGGTCATTTAGCACCTGAACAAAAAAGTGTATGCTATGATAAAAATGTGGACGTTTGGGCTTTCTCTATTATTATATCTAAATTTTTAAAACACCAAAATTTTCATTACTTTTCTCATTGTATGTATGATATCAATTTGAGTCATTTTGAAATTCAAGTACAAAAATCCAAAACAAAATATATATATATATATATATATATATATATATATATATATGTGTGTCCCCTTTTTATTTGTACATCACTTTATTTATTTTGTCATCAATAGGATGAATTTTTAATAAATTTGTTACTAGCTTGCATTGATGACAACCCTTTCATGAGACCAACGTTTGAGGAAATATCTCAGTAAAGAAATACAAATAAATAAATATATAAACACACACAAACACAACACATATATATATATATATATATATATATATATATATTATTTATTTATTTATTTATATCTATTATTTACCCTCCATTTTGCTCATTTTAAATATATTCAAATTTGTTGTCTTTTTTTATACACTATTAGCTTACTCTTCAACGAAATTATAAGAAACGAATTGGAACAAAATACCCGCTTAAAAATGATGAATATTTTTAATTATAAAAAGAAAAGAAAAGAAATAGAATGATGAAGAAATTAAGATACAGTCGTTTTATAAAATACAGATAATTCTAAAATATAGAAAAATTATATATATTTAAAATATTGTCAAATGTATATGTATATATATATATATTATATTTTTAAACTTATGAAAAACAATATTTATTTTTTTACATTTTATAAACATTTTAAACGTTTGTTTTGGATGCATATAAAATATGACAAAAAAATAAAATAAAATGAAAAAAATTAAACATATATATATATATATATATATATATATATATATATTTATTTATTTATTTATTCATATATATAATATATGATTTTATGTAAATAATGTACTCCAAAAGAAATAACATAGAAACAATCATATTATGCACAATAAACATTTATTATAAAAAAACATGAAAAAGATTATATATGCATATTAATATATTTCATTTTTATAATGTTGTATATTAAAAAAAAAAATATATATAAAAATAAATCTCTTAATGAGACAAATACAATACTTCACTGTAGAAGAATGTAAAAACAAGGGTGGGAAAAAAAATATATATATATATTAAAAAAAAAATAATAAAAAAAATTAAACAATAAAAATATATATATATATATATATATATATATATATTTTATATATAATATTAAAATAAAAAATAAACATATTTATATTCAAATGTTTATTATATTTTTCCATGCCTTATTTTGTCAAGATACACATGAGTAAGGTCGATATACAAGAAATTACACCAAAAGCGTAACTCAAATATCTTAACTGTAATATTTTATAAAAGGATGCAACAATTATACTACACACGAATGTATTTGCTATTCTACTTGTATATAAAACAGACATATTCAAAGAGAAGTGTGCTTCTCCATATTTTTTTAAAGTTATAACAGGTATAGTTACAAGGCTCCCACCTATACAGAAATAAAATAGAGCACATACTAAAACATAATAAATATATACATGTGATATAATTGGTAAGACAAAACAACAGAAGATAATACATATGCCTAATATGAATATAGTATAATTAATTTTAAATTTATCATAAATTAATCCCCATAATATTCTTCCAGCTATATTTGATAAACTGTTAATAAAACTTCCATTTAAAGTAATTAATTTATCTTCTACATGTGTATAATTAATACCTATAATTTTCCAATACATTATAACAAAATTGATATAACAATTAAATAATACAACTGATATCCATAATAAAAAGAAGAATTTATCTTCTGTACATTTTTTATTATAATATTTTCCAATATAATTATCTGCAAATATTCTATCTAATTTTAACTTACTAAAAAAAGAGTTTCCTATTTGTTTACCATCATCATCATTATTATTTTTATCATCATTCATAAAACCAAAACCAAATTTTCTTTTCTTTTTTTTTTTCATTGTTTTAGCTGATCGTGAATTATCATTCTTTATATCAATGTTATTACTATCAGTATTGGTATTATATTTATGTTTATCTGTAGCTACAAATCCTTCTTCATTTTTTTCCAAATCAACCATATTTTTATCAACATTATTTGTATTTGAATTTTTTTCCTCTGATAATAAATTCTTTTTTTGCTTTTTAATTTCAGGATCATTATCTATTTTAACTTCCATCGTAGCTAAAAATCCACCCATAGTAGCAAATATTAAAAAAATAATTGATTGAAGAAATAACACATTTGGAACTCTATTCAAAACATCTTTATCATCAAAATAATATTCAACCGAATTATTTATTTTCTTCTGCACAGGAGAAACATTATTTTTATTAATCAACATTGTTTGTAAGGGGCAATATAAAAATGGGCTTAAAGATATTGCAGATATTATAATTCCACTTATAAAACCACGATTGTTTTTAAAGTGTTTATAAGCACATGATAAAGGTATCGTAAAACATATACCATATCCTACCGCATAACAAAAACCCATAAATATACATAACAATATATAAGAATGTGCATAAACTGAAGATAAATAAAACGCTAAAAAGGTCATTAAACTACAAGCCATTATAGTTATACGCTCACCAAACTTTTTCTGAACAATATTTCCTACTAACATAAAAATTCCCAACGTTATTATTGTTAACTCATATATGAAGGCAACATCACGGTATGTCACATCGTTCCCTTTATATCTCAAGTAAGACGTAAGATAAATGTTTAAATTACCATACGAATTTATTATACCTAATTTAAAAAATAAATAAAAAATAAAAAATAAAAATGAATGTATACATATATATATATATATAAATGGCTAGTAAAAATAAAAATAAAAAAAAACATGTATATATATATATATATATATATATATATATATATTTGGCTAGTTAAATCAATATGTGTATGTACATATATATATGGCTTGTCAAATAAAAAAAAAAAAAAAAAAAAAAAAAAATCTTTAAATGGCTAGACATATAAAAACAAAAAAATTATACACATATACACAACGTTATAGTATCAAGAATATAAAATATTAGTCACTACAAAATGTAATACATCATAAGGTATATAATAAATAAAAAAATACACATTGCTTAAAAAAATATATTAAGAATGTGATGATATAAAAATGTATGTATGTATTTTTTTTTTTTTTTTTTTTATTTCTCTTACCAATATTCAAATTATATAAAAAGGCACCAAACAATACAATATACGGCACAGCTGTTGAAGGTATTATATTCATCTTCTTTAAAAAGTTTTATAAAATTATGGACTTATATATACATGTATATTATATATATAATATAAACATACACACGAAAAAAAAAATAATAAAAATAAATAAATAATAAATATATAAAATAAAGTAAAACAAAATGGATTAATAAATAATAAGAATAAGAATATATTATATATATATATATATATATATAATATATATGATAATATTTATATATTACATAAATATTTTTCAATTGATAAATATATTAAGATAATATTTTTTAATATATACTTATATACACATATTATTTGAATATGACAAGTATATTACTAATACTTTTCCTATGTCTCTTCATAAACAAACACATAATAAATAAGTAAATATAAATTATATATAAATATATATATATAATTAATAAAATATTACTTAACTATTGGTTAAAGTAATAAAATTATAAAAATACATATTTTCATACAAATAAAATAAAAATATATCATTTCGACTAATTTGTTTTTTTTGTTCTTATTCTTTTTTTTTTTTTTTTTTTTTTTATAATATATATTTTTTATTATAAATAAATATTTTATTTAAGGTATGATACAAATACACAATACATATTAAACAAAAAAATATTATTAAATTTAGGAGAACTCTCAAACGATCTATTTTTTTTTTTTTTCTCTCACATATATATATATATATATATATATATATATATATATATATGATTATATATTATTTATTATATATATAACAAAACAAAATATATAATTATATATATATATATATGAATATAAAACAAAATTAAATTAAATTAAATTAAATTTCCTTAATAACCCAATTTAAAATATTATTATAAATTTAAAATAATTTAAAATGAAATGTTATATATTAATAATAATTTATTATTATTTTTTTTCATTTTCAATTTAAGCTAATATATAAGATTTCACATATTATCTCTTTTTTATACCCATATATTTAATAAAAAGAAATATATTACTTATTTTTGCTTTATATTCTTAGTATACAAAATATTTATATTATATAAATTACTCAAATCGAAAGATAAAATTCTTTATATTTATTAAAATGTGAGTACATTATAAAATGACATATGTATATATAAGTGTTCTTAAATTTTTGTTATATAATATATGAATTAATTTTATTCATGTATATTTAAGATTATTATCAATTTATAAAAGTATCTTATGAACCTTACATATTTTTTCATATAAATTTTAAGGAATCATTATTTTATATGTGTTTTGAAAAAACTGTCCTTTATGCAAATGACATTTCGAAAAATACATACATAATAAAGCAAGTAATTTAAAAAAAAATTATTTTTTTTTTGAAAAATATTCATTCACAGTATTAAACTGGGTCATCGTCTTAACTTTGTATATATATATATATATATATATATATATATATAATATTTATATATATATTTATCATATTGATATTGGTTTCAACATATAACTTTTATAAAAAAACCCTATTATAATTTAACAAAAAAAAATAATAGAAAAGGGGAATACATGTTAATACGCCATTATTAAATAATATTCATTATTAATCGAATAACCATCTGCTAAATTGTTATATTTTTGTTATCTCGTATGATATTAATTTTTTCATATTATATTCTGTTTTTCATGTTTTGTTAGAAAAAAAAATATATGAACATATTATATACAAATATATAATATAGTTAAAAATATTAATATACAAAAAGGTTAAAGAATTTTCTAATTATATAGAAAAAAAAATTAAAATATACATATATAATTACATATATATGTATATATGTGTATATATTTACTTATCATTTGTTCTTTTTTTTTTTTTTTTTCTTTAATTTTAGATATATATAAGGAGGCATAAAAAAAATTATAATAAAACGAAATGAAATGAAATAACTATATAATGTGTATTTCTCCTAAAAAGAAAACTAAGACATATATAATATATAATAATAATAATTAAGGTTGTTTTTTTTTTTTTTTTTTTTTTTTTTTGAACTTTTCATTATATATTATCTTAGCTTGGGAAAAACAGTTAAAGCTACTTATTCTATTATTTGGGAGCACAAATATTTCCTTACAAATAAATAAATAAATATATATATATATATATTTATATATATTTATTTTTATGTTAAATTGTAAAACGTATTTAATATAACACCTTCAATTTTGTATTGAAATGTTATTTAGTTCTCCTTTGTGTTCTGCATGTTCATTATGAGTTAGTAGATACAACTTCTCAAAATTGGTAGAGCAGAAATTATCCAAATAAAAATATATAAAATTATGTGTGATAAATAATAATGTATTCCCAAATATATATATATATATATATATATATATATATATATATATTTATATATTTACATCTTGGGGGTGATCTTATTTTTGGAGCAAAGGAATTTTACACATAAGCTATAATTATTTATACTTTTTCAATCTAACAAATCTTATATATTATATTCCACAAGTAAATATATATTCATTTTTTTCAGAGCCTTCCTTTTTATATTCATAATGATAAACTTATTTTGTCATTCTTTTTATATTAAATGACATCATTCCTATATATATTCATGTAACAAAACAATGTAACTTCCAAAAAAAAAAAGAAACATATATAATAAATAAATATATATATATATATTTTTATATATTTATTTTATTTATACATCTATTAGGTTATATTTGATATCCTTGGAGATTAAACCTCTCTGCAGTTAACAGTTAAGAGAATTTATCTGCAAAAAAAAAAAAAAAAAAAAAAAAAAAAAATTTACATAAATAAATAAATATATATATATTTATATGTTTAACCTTGCATATATCATATGTACAATATTTTTATACTTTTTATTTTTACTTATGGGAGGCCAAATAAAATTAGGGTTAGGCAAAAATTCATCGCCTAGGAATGTATAGGATATAAAATAAGACGAAAGAGTTTTAGATGTAATATGTAAATGATGAAATCCACTATCCAATTGAGATATAGATATATTTGTTACTAAACAAGAATTAGATTTGATAATATGTTCAATACAAGAATGATAATAATTTTCCATTGGTTCTATTATTAAATAACCTAAGATATTTAAATGTTGTAAATATAATAAATCTTCTTTTTTTAAAGAAAACTCAAAAGCTTGAGGATATTCATCACTTGAATGATGATAATTACATATATCACCATAATCATTAGGACATTTATTAGAATTCATATGATTATAATTATTATTATGATAGATATTATTATATTCATAAATATTACTATTTTGATATGTATTGTTATATATATTATTATTATGTATATGATTAGGAATATTATTATGAACATTATTATGAACATTATTATGAACATGATTATGAACATTATTATAAACATTAGAATTCATATTTTTATACACATCGCAGTAATTACTACTACTATTATTATTATTATTATTGTTGTCATTTTTGTCGTTGTTGTTGCAGTATGGTATACTTTTAT
The DNA here is from genome assembly GCF_900097015.1 of Plasmodium sp. gorilla clade G2. Classification (NCBI taxonomy): domain Eukaryota; phylum Apicomplexa; class Aconoidasida; order Haemosporida; family Plasmodiidae; genus Plasmodium; species Plasmodium adleri (nom. inval.). Next base: position 992,427 of record NC_041701.1, read on the forward strand.
TCGTATATCTTTTAGTCTTCTCTAATAATATATATTCTTTTGGAATAATAATTTTTACATTATATTCTTTTTTTTTATAATATTCTAAAGCATGCTTTATTCTCAAGACATCAAAATATTTTATATAATTATTTTGATACCTAGTCCCAATATTTTTCCCGTCAATTAATATAATTTTTTCTTTTTCTTTTTTTAATAAAAGATATAAATTATGTCTCTCTGCACTCTTTAGATATAATGCTCGATTTAAAACATCATTAGCAGATATAATATGATTATTATTCTTTTCTTCATGATGATTTATTTTTTTGCTATCTTTATAATCTAGGTTTTTATTAAGTATATTAGACTGTTCTCTATATGTATTATTATAAACAAATAAAGAATTATCATTTCCAAAAGTTACATCACTCCAATAATTATTATTATTATTATTATTACTATTACTGTCATTTTTGTTGTTGTCGTCTTCATGTTTAATAAATTTTTCGTTCATCAAAAAATGTTCATACTTTAATGATACATCAGTATTTGAATCTTCTCCTTTATTTAATATTATATTCGATTGAATATTAAAAGATTTCCTTAACATTTGGACATCATTATTTAGAGAAACGTTCATAATGTTCGTGTTTTTCATTATATCAAATTCATTTTTATTTTCAATATTATCATTTTTTTTATTCACACTTATATATTTATGATGATCAGAGACTTCATAAAAGAAAACATCATCCTTACACACACTTAACTCGTTTACATGATTATCTTCAATAATATTAGGATGTGTGCTTATATCATTCGTATCAACAGACTTTATATTTTCTTCATTGTATACAGAATGATTACACATATTTTTATTATCATGTAACGATTGTTTCTCATCAACAATATTGTTATTTTTATTTATCATAATGCTTTTTATTACACAAGTATGATTTGTGCTTTCTAAAGAATCTCCGTCATTATTTTTATAATTAAATGTATTCTCCATATCATTATTTTCGATCTTATCATCTTTCATTTTATTTCCTTCATTATTTTTATAATTAAATATATTCTCCATATCATTATCTTCGATCTTATCATCTTTCATTTTATTTCCTTCATTATTTTCTATTAATTTATTATAATCATTATTCTTTTCATATTCCTTTTTACATATTTCTATTTCTCTCTCTTCTTCATTCTTTATACTATTCATAGTTGTAACATTTGAGGTATTCAATATTATACATTTCGTGTCCTTATTTATAGGATTCTCCTTATGACTATCTTTAATATCATATATAATATCATTCCCCTTATCTGATACATTATTAACATTTTCAATATTTTTATTTTTAATAATATTTTCATATAAAGCAGCATATGTATTTTCGACTTCTTCCATAGGCATATTATCATCTATTTTTTTTATCTTAGTAAAAGGGAAACTTTTATTATCGCAAATATTATTAGTACTAGGAAATACTTCTTTTTCATTTATATATGTGTAATCGTTTGTATTATCATTATTATGTATATGATAATTAGTATTTTTGTCATATTCTATCTTTAAATTTTTGAGTTTCATATTTTCCTCTTCAATTTCAACGCATTTGATATATAAACTTTCAAAAAGGATGTTATAACGAATATCATCATGTGTATGATCATGTGTATCTATATGTGTATCTTCATTTGTATCTTTATTTATATCTTCATTTATATCTCCATTTATATCTCCATTTATATCTCCATTTATATCTCCATTTATATCTCCATTTATATCTCCATTTATATCTCCATTGGTGTCCATTTTGTTTTTTTTTACTACATCGTCAACTAAAGAGAGGTATCGAGAAATTTTTATCCTTTTCTCAAGTTCTATATCATAATCAATATTTTTTGTAGCTATAATATACTCCTCTGTCTCTATACAATCCTCTTTCTTATCAGATGTTAGAGACGACTCTTTCTCTATCTTTTCATCAACACATATGGATGAATCTAAATGTTTCAATTTGCTATGTTCAATGTCCATTTGCGACAAATCAGTCTCTTCTTTTGTTATATCTGAATTATTAGTACTTATAGGCTCGATACACTTATCATATAAATTATTAAAAGAATCTAATTTTTTATTTAATTTCATCATTTTAGAGTCTATTATACATTCAGGTAAGATATCATCTGGTTTTTCAAATAAAGGGTTTTTTAAAACAACAATATCATCATCATCATTTGAATCTTCAAAAGAATATTCCTCATTTGAAGAGATAGATTTATTGTTTTTTTTTTCTTCAACATTGGAATGGATGCTCTTTTTTATATTTACCTTTATTTTATCTTGCTTATATTTTGTATCTTCTTCATTTTTTACAATATCCATTTTCTTAAATTGCAACACACTTAAAAATGGATGAATATAAAAATCTTCTTTCAATTTAAAGTGCAAATATGAATTATCTACTTGAACATCCTTTTTTATATTTAAGCTACATAACAGTTCTCTTATAATTTTGATAATATCTTTATTTTTATCTAACATATTCATATCATCATATATATTATTCATACTAACATTATTTGTAAGGTGTACATGATTTTTTTCATTTCCCTTTTTATTATCGTTGGGAATTGAATTTAAAGTATTGTCTTTAGAATCATGTGAATTATTACCCTCCACTTTAATATTTTCTTTTATCTTGTGTGTAATAAGATAAACAGTTTTTTTTTTTTTATAATCTTCATGATATTGATTAATGAGAGAATTTTTTTCTCTATCATCCTCTTCATTTAATATATCCATAGGATAATTAAAAAGATTGTGTTCATTTTTTAACCAGTATAATGTATATATAAAAACTGATAAGTAATGTTCATAAAAATGTTCATAAAAATATTTACATGATAATAATATTTCATGTATTAATACAAATGTAAAATATATCTGTTCATTTTTATATATATATTTCCTTATATTAATATTTCCATAAAAAAAGAAACCAATTGTATTTCTTTTCTTTTCATAATGATTTATAATAATATAAACTATCATACTCAAAAGTGTAAAAAGTATTATGATGATATTTTTTAACATTAATTTATCTTGTTTATTATTATAATATTGAATTCTTAAATATTTATTTGTATAATATATAAATTTATTTTTTTTCTTTTCAAACTTGTTCATATCTATTTTGGAAAATAATAATTTTATAATCTTAAAATAACTAATATAAAAATTTATTATTGTTTCATTTAATTTCATTTCGGTTGTGTCATCATCATTCATATTTCTATTTTTTAATAGGATATAATCCTTTTTATTATCATCTGGTTTTATTAATTCCTCCTTTGATTTTTTTACTACATCATCTTGATTCTTTTCCTTTTCATTTTTAAGATTTTTTTTTTCCTTTAAAAACATTTTTTTTATTTTATTTTTACAATCCTTATAGCACAAATATATATTTTCTTCTCTATCTTTTACATCAGAATATTCATTGATTTCCTTTCTATTGGAGTAATCATAATCTTTCATATACGCATTCACATTATTATGTTTATTATTATTACTACTGGTACTATTAGTACTACTGCGTCTATTATTATATGACATTTCATCATCCCTTTTGATATCTGAAAAAGAGGAACTAATGAAATTACTTGGATTGCTTTTATTACCATTCCTGTTAGCGTGATATCCATATTTTGATTTACGTATGGCATAATAATAATTATAATAATTATCATAATAAGTGTATTCTCTATTATATCTATGATGACTATCATATTCCTTTTCATTATTATAATAATAATAATTATTATTATTATTACTATTATTATTATGTCCATTAATACGATATATATATTTTCCACCATAACGATTACTATCAAAATAATCACTCTTATTATAATCATTCCTCTTGATACTAATCAGGTTACTAAATTTTTCATTTATATCCTTGTTACATATATTTCCACCTTTGTATTTCTTTGAATCTTCTATTAACTTACTCATCCTCTTCCTTTCATTTAATATGCTTTCCATGAACATAATAATCGTATCCCTATTCATAGAAGGTCTATGTGATATAATAGATAAAAAATAAAAGAACATACATTTTATAGGATTATAATTGACATATAATAAACATATCTGGTTAAATAAATAACCGTTATATCCATAATAATTTAATGAATTGTAATAATTTATACATGCTTTTATTTCATTCACTTTCCTACTTTCTTCAAAAAAATAATATTTATATCTAAATAAGTCTCCAAATATTTTGAATATGTTACTAACACATATTCTACACAGTTCCAAATTTTTGTATAAATATAAATATTCATCCTCCACATTTTTATTATTATTATTATTATTATTGTTGTTGTTGTTGCATGTACGTTTTTCTTTATTTTTGTCCTGTATTTTGTTTATAATATCTATATTGTTTATTATTTCTTCAATATTTTCCACTTTACTTGTTTCCTTTTCATTGTTCCTTCTTTTCTTTTCTTCTGCATGAAATTTATCTATAATATTATTCACATAATTATCATATTCATATGTATCATTACTTAGACTTCTATATATATATTGCCCCTCACATTTCTTCAAATAATTAGAATACTTGTTTCTTGTAGATGTAACTCTAATCATATACAAAACGTATTCATATTTTTTCTGATCATATGCTTTCATAACATGTATCAAAATCTCCTCAAAATATGTAATGGCTTCATTAATATTTATGCTTAAGGTTAATAAATACTTTTCTAAATTAATTTTATTATTCTTTTCATTTTGTAACTCCTTTATTTTTTTTGTAAGAGTTTTTATATTATTATAATAATAATATATCCATATACTATTCAAGAAATTACATGATTTTATATTATTATCTCTCAAATATTCTAAAAGGATATCTTCTTTTGTTTTTTCGTTTTTATCATTTTCTATATCATCGTTGACAAGTACATGAACAGCTTCTCTTTTCATTATATTTTTCTAAATGCACAGGTCTTAGGCACAAGTGGGTATATACACACACACATATATAAATATATATATATATATATATATATATATATATATTTATATATATGAATAATATTAAATATATATATTAAACTATATGATTATGTTTAATTGTATATATTATGAGCATCCTTCCTATATCCCTTTTGAAAAAATAAATCAAAAAAAAAATATATATATATAGAAATAGTAAAATGTTTTACTTTTTTTTGCACTTTCTTTTTATAAGCATTCTTAATATGTGTCAATGGTATTCCATATATATATATATATATATATATGTAAGAATGCAATTTATCGTCTCTGAGATGTTGTAGGTTACATATAACTTGTATATATATACATATACACACTTTCTTTTTTTAAGAATATATGTTTATATATAAATTGTCGTGAGAAAATAAAATAAATATGCAAATAAAACATAAAAAAATATTATATTTTTTTAAGTATTCTATTAAAACATGTATTTATACATGTTTTATATATAATATGGACATAAAATAAATAAAAAAGATATAAACTCACAAAATGTAATATATATTCTATATTATAAATCTTTTATTATATATATATATATATATATATATATATATATACGAATTATTTATTATAATATGAGTAAAAACATGGTATATATATATATTTTTTTTTTATATATGTAAAATTAATTTCTTATTTTTAATTCATTTTGAAATAACTAAAAAAATATACCATAAAAATTTTATAAAACTAAAAAAAAATAAAATATATAGAAAATTATATGATTACAAAAAAATAAAATACAAATATTCAAATGTAAATTATAAACAGAAGGAAATGTTCTTATACATATATATATATAATATTAATTATACAGTTTGTTTTATTCATAATGTCTATAAATATATATAATGTATATTTATTTTATATTCCAACATTATTTTTAATTTTATTAATTTTTCTTGTTTTTTCTTGTATTATTTTATTTTGCTTTTATGTTTTTTTTTTTTTTTTTTTTTTTTTTTTATTTTATTTCTTTTTTTATTGGTTTCAAGATTACACATAAGTAAAACGATAATATGTAAAATACTATTTTATTTTATATCATTATTCTTTTTTTTTTTTTTTTTTTTTTATATTCCAACAAAGAAAATATAAAAAAAAAAAAAAATAAACGTATGTATTTATACAAATAATAATATGTTCAAAAAAAAAAAAAAATGTGAAAAGAACATTTTCTCCTTTTTTTGTAAAAAAAAATAATATCCTCACATTATTTTTTTAAATAATTTTTTTTTTTTAAATTTATTTTATTTATGATTGATAAATGTAAGATGATACATATTTATCTATTTCATTTTATTATTATTATTGTTATTATTTTATTTTTTTTTTTTTTTATGTGCATATGGCTATGCTTCAAAAAGTACATATTAAGTGCCTTCAAAAAAAAATATATAAAAATAAAATAAAATAAAATGAATACTTATATTTTTTTCAGATATTATAAAATATAATATATATATATATATATATATATATATATTCATTTACATAATATTTATAATTTTAAATGTCAAAAAAACAATTGTGTTAATAAACATTAAAATTTTTTTTATTTTTTATAAAATGTATATATGTTTTAAATATATTCCTAGTATTATTTTATTATATATATTTTTTTTTCTAACTTATATATACATTATAAAAAAGTTTTATATTTAATATTTAGATACCTCTGTATTTATGGAATGTATTTTAAAAGGATGTATCCTTTTACATAATGAAAAATAATAGAAATCATTATTCAAAGGATAAGTACAATGAACATTTGAATTTTATTAAATTATGTGTGTATGCTTTAAAATATGTGGAAAATAAAAAAGAACAATATATATATATATATATATTTGAATAATTTATGCAAGCATATATCTATACAAAATACATAAAGTTTCTTGTTATATTATGAATATTTTTGGTATTCCCACATTTTATTACAATGTTAAAAAAAAAAAAAAGAAAGTAATATAACATCTTTCTTTTTCTAAAAATGAACTCTATATGAAGGCTTTTTCGTAATTCACTCAAAATTGTAACTGTATATATTAAGCTTTTTTTTTTTTATGTTTTATAAAGTTTTTTTTTTTTTTTTTTTTTTTTTTTTTAAAATCATGAAATGGCTAGTTATACCTAAATACAACAATTAGCATAATTTTTCCTACTACAAAAAAAAAAAATATATATATATATATATATATATATTTGACTTGATAGTTTTATATCTTTAGCAATTGGTATGTATATATTTGACATGAACAACATACAGCCATTGTGCTTTTTTTAAAATAGCTGTTCAGGAAAAAAAAAAAAAAAAAAAAAAAAAAAAATATGTACATATATATATATATATATGTTCTTTTTTATATCTTATTCCTTTCTCTTATAAATAAATATGTTAGGATTATATTTTTTATTTTATATCGGAAAATTTTACGAAATAGAAATATTTTATCTAATGATTTACCTTTTCAATGGTGCAATAACTTAAAATTTTTCATGTTCCGTTTTGAACGATGCACATAAATTTTCATCATACATATGGGTGTTATATGTTTTTCATTAAAAAAAAAAATATAAAATGAAAAAATATCATAAGAAATTTCCAAATGAAATGAATTTATTTTTAATAAATTCTATATACACTTTAACCTTGTTAATGTTTCTGGAAATTTTTTTTTTTTTATTAGATGGAATAAATACCTTTGAAGTTATAACTCTTAAGGAAAGACTTTCTCAAATAATTTGGTGTTTTTTTTTTTGTTTCCATTTAGCATTATTAAAAATAGCAGAAGTATTTTGGGAAAATACGTCTGGAAAACCAATTATATCTATTCATTATTTATTTATTTTATATATAATTATTCTTCCTTTATCATCTTCTCTATTGTTTACATCTTCATTATCATGGACAAAATTAATTTATTTCACTTACATTTTAAGTTTAGTTACATCAATTCATATAAGAAAATTGTTACTTATTTGTAATATTACACTAATTACAGGATTTATAAGTTTCTATCATAATTTACCAAATTACAATATAATCATTTGCTTTACTCTCCTTCTGCTTGTTCATATTATAATATGTATTACAATACATGTGGCATTATATATTCTAGCTAAACATATATTTTATATAAAGAGAAAACCACTAAGGGCCCTTGACAACATAGAACCATATTTCCATGAACTAGAGAAAAAAGCTATCTTAATTAGAAACAATTTGATATATTATCAGCAGAATAAAATCAGTGTGGACATACTAGGTTAGAAGGAAAGTTATTGAAGCGTGAAACATAATCATCTGAAAAAAAAAAAAACACGCACACACACACACATATATATATATATATATATATATATATATATATATATATATATATTTTCTTTTTCTTTTTCTTTTTAGGCAATTATCTATTTGAAAATGAAGTAAAGGATGGAATAAAAAAAATCAAGACAATAAACAAAAGTAAAATAAATCTTGAAGATTATTATGATGACAATACTAATGCTAACTACGATACTCCCATGGATATCAGTGATATTAACTATTATAGTAATAACGAATTTAAAGTAAATGTAGAAAATGATTCAGAAGATATAAAAATGAGTTCTTTAAAAAAAAGGAATGTAGAAAAAAATAAAATTAATGATTATTATTCAAAGAATATAACAAAATGTAATAATGAAGAAAATATAAATGTGGAATCAAATATAGAAATAGATAATATCAATTTATGTAATGAAAACTATACATATAATAAAAATAAAAAAAAAAAGGAAAAAGTTAAAAAGGAAGAAACAAATATATTACTAAAAGATAATTCATCTATTTATATTGATAATAATAATATTAATGATGATGAAATAAATAAACATGTTACTTCTTATGAGAAATATTTTTCTGTACAAAATGATGATTATATTTCACAAAATAATAGTTCCTCTTCTCAAAAAGATAATAATACACTTTATAGTCATTCTAACTTTAAACGGTTTAATAACAAAATTGTAAATAAAAAATTAGATGCTTTAAATAATGAAGATTACGGAGAAACATATAAGAAAAAAATAGTTCAGAAACATTTTTCTTTATTACGTAGTGGTCCAGGCAAATGTAATCGTAAAAGGAATATATTATTAACTGAAGAATTAAAAAATAAAATTAATTACATATATTTTGATAAGAATGGCAAAATTAAACAATCTAAAATAATACCTTTATATGTTTTAGAAAGACATAATTTGAATGACCTCTCTATATATTTAAAAAATGATACATGTATAAAAATTAATAGTTATTATAATTTCTTTACTATTTTTAATAATAATTCCAATTTAACTACAGATGGTGCAATTTATAACAAAGGAGTTATAAATTTGAGTTCTATAAAAAGCACACTAAAAACAAATAATACTAGTATATATGATACAAAATCAAGAAGTAAAAATGAAGATACTAAATTGGATTGTTTTCATCTGAAAAGATCTGTGTTAAGAAATTGCCCTATTTTTAAAAAAAAATATTTTTACAAATATAATTATAATAATAGTAGTAGTGGTAGTAGTATTAAATATTTTATGAACAATGAAAAAAAAATATCACAAGACAAAACGTTTGATATTCGAAATTCTAAATTCATAACAGCAACAGAAAAAAGAAGAATATGTACATCAAAGTTATATTCTATGAATGAAAATAATCCTTATGATGCTTTAATTCTTAAATGTGGAAATGATAAAAGAGTATTTTATTCAATCTATTCAGATCATATGGAAAATAATGAAAGTCAAAGCTCAAGTGAATCCGTAAGTGAGATAAAAAATAAAAATGAACATTTTGATATGAATATAAATAGGAGAACTAGTTATATACAACATTTCCATTCAAATAGACAAGAACCCGATGATACGATACATAGGAAAATTTCTAAATTTCAAATAAATAAATCTATTAAAACACAAAATACATTATTTTCTGAAGAGTCTAATGAAAATATGTTATTTTCAAATAATGCCTTTTATGTAGATGACGGATTGGATAAATCAATAAACACAGATAATATGCAAGATAGTGAAATAGAATCGAATAAATACAATACATCATCTTGTTCATCATTTTCCACCTCCGATATGAAAAATGAAAGAATGAATAATAAGAATATCATTGGTATGTATGATAATATAGATTTACCAAAAAAAGAATCATTTATAAAACTAAACAATAATTCATGTAAGAAGAACAAACATTCGTTAGATAGTATTTCAAGTATGAATGATTTTTTAAATGGTTCATATGAAGGATCACTCAAAAATGAAAAAGAGAAAAAAGAAAAACCAGAAAATTATGGAATAAAACTCGGAACCAATGATATGTCTAATGAGATACTATGTAATAGAGAAATAAGTTCTATTCAAGGGGGCATTCTTCCCACCTTTGACCACAATAAGAGAGAACAAAAAAGAATAAAAAAAGAGAACATACAAAATAAGACGTTTGATTCGAGAGATACATATAAAAGGAAGAAACCTGAACGCACAGAAGAGTCGATAGGAAATGATCATTTCTCATTATGTAAGAAATGTAGGAGTAAAAAACAGTTTGATGGTATTATTAGTAAGAAGAAAAGTACGTGTAAATATATTTCTAACTTATCATTGAATAAAAGAAAGAGTAAAGAATCACATTTAAGTATATATAAAAAATATTTTTTTGAATTTTATGATAGTATTCCGATAAATTATAAGAAGAAACCTTATAATATAGAAAAACAGAAATTTTCGTATAATATAAAAAAAGCTTTTTTATGTATAAAGTTATTTAATATTATATGGATAAAAATAAAAACATGGTATAAAAAAATTGACAAGAAAGAAAAATACTGGAAACGATATAATGATATATTGTATACATCTCAATGGAAAAATAATATACAAGATAATGAATTGGAATATATATTAAAATATAAGAATTTTATGAAATGGTATAATTATTGGGTAAAAACAGTTTTATTCAATTATTATAAAAGCACATGGGCTTTAAATTTGTTGTTATACATATTGAATGTATTATTAATTTATTTACAAATGCATATGTTTTATTTCTTATTTGAAATAGATAATGATCAAGTTAAATACACAAACATATTGAAAATAGAAGAAAATTCAAAGACTAAGTTTCCATTAAATCATTTCATGGACAAGAATAAATACATTCCTTTTACTTACATAAGAATATCTATACAATTAATTATTAACATTATATTTTGTTTACCATCAATGTTAATAAAAAATATTAAAAGAATAAAAATATTACATATATTTTCCATCCTAAATTGTTTGGTAAATATATTTTTTGGAATGATTGATATTGTTTATTCTTTAAATGATAAGATTTTTAATATAAATGATTTATATGCACTTTTAAATCATTACAACGTTTTTGACGTCTTTTTAATTGGAAAATTAATTACAAGCATATTCTTAATACCTTTTTTTACTAATTTTAATGAGTCCAAAACATGTGCATTAATATATTTCAGTTGTATTTGTTACATAAGTACATTTTATTATTCCTTTAATCCCTTAACGTTTAGTATTAAATTGATGTACCTTACTATATTTGTAATTCTTATAGCCGTAACTGTATCAACTAGCTATTATGCCAAGTAAAAAAAAAAAAAAAAAAAAAAAAAAAAAAAATAAATAAAAATTACCTAACTTGTTCATAATTTTAAGTGCTACATTAATATAAATATGAATAAATAAATAAAAAAATAAATAAATATATATATATATATATATATATATATATATGTATGTATGTATTTTTTTTTTTTTTTTTTTTTTTTTTTCCAGGTTAATAATGAAATCTAGGAAGATGTTATTTGTTAAATATGTTTTGCCATATTTTATTTATTTAACATTTCTAAATACCGACCCGAATATTCAAATGGAAATAAAAGAAAAAAAAAGAAAAAGAAGCAAAGAAATATCAGTAAACAATTTTATTTAAAAGTGCATTTTGATGGAGAGTAACACATTCATTTAAAAAAAAAAAAAAAAATCTTTTTTTTGTGAAAATTATATACTTTTATGTATTTTTAATAAGTAGATAATATTTTTTTTTCTCATAAATATACAACTAAAAAAAATATATTATATATTTTTAATTAAAGGTTTAAACATTTACAAATTACAAATGGCATCTCAGGAATAGGGCATTCTTTTGTTTTATATATATTTGTTGGTTTTTTTTTTTTGATAACATAACGATTAGTTGGTGAATAAATACATATATATTTAATATATGTATATATATTTATGTATTTATTTATTTATGTATTTATTTATTTTTATGATTTTAATTTACTTTTTTTTTTAATTAAATAAAAAGGAACATTTAAAATATTATTTTAAACGTAGCCTAATTAATTGTGGTATTATCTATTTAAAATGTATTAAAAAAAAAAAAAAAACTCTCCTTTATCTAGAATTTTTAGATAACTACTGAATAATTATATTCATTTAAATTTATTTTGTATATGATATAAAATTAAATTGTTTAATGAATTATTTGTGAGAATATTGTTTAGCATAATAATAATATATAAAATAAAAATATATGTATGCTATACATTTAAAATAAATAAATATTTTTTATTTTATTATATTATATTAATATATATTTATATATATATATATATTATAATTATATGTTGATTTAACCTTTTTGAAAAAAAAGAGCATATTATTTTAATTTATGATGACTAATATCGGATTAAGTTGCTCGTCCATTTGGTCAATTCCTCTGGACTATGAAAATAATAAATTGAAAATTGTTGAAAGCATAAAGAGGTGTAAAAAGTTAAACTGTGGAATTAGAATAGGAGGTGTATTAGAGTTATGTGGTGTTAACTGTAAAAGTAGTTTTAAAGAGATTGTAGATCTTCAAGAGAATTGCTGGTATTATTTGAGTGAAATATTAAAGGAGAAATATGATGAGAAAGAAAATTTAACGGATAACATTTTATGTTTTGTGAGTATGCCTGTATATTTCCATAAAAAGATGTATAATTGTGAATTAGCTATATATAATAATGAAATAATTTTTATATCTCCAAAAGAGAATATAAATAATAATGATGAAAAGGATTATTTCGCTTCATATGAAAAGAATAGTTTTATTGAACAAAACGAAAATAATATAAAATTTAATCATTCTGATGTGAAAATATTTCATAACAACTTTGAGAAATTTGTTCTACCACAATGTATTCAGAATATTACAAATCAGAAAGAAACTTATTTTGGAAACGCAATTCTTGAAATAAATGGATTAGTAGTAGCTCATATATTTTTAGATGATTTAATTAAAGTAGAGAGTAATGTATTATATGACAATAGAAATGATTTATTAGATGAATCATTAAATAAACAAAATGAAGTATTTAAAGTAGGAGAATTATTATTTCAAAAGGATCATAAAAAATTAGAAAACAATAATAAGAAAATTAATTTGAATTCAGTTGATATATTATTAGTAAATGGTTATATTATAAATGAGTTACAATTATTTAATAGATATTTTATTGAATTAATGAATTTATCTAAGCTTTATCCTAACATGACATTATGTTTTAGTAATAATAGTGGTTGTGATAACAATTTTTTTAAGTTCGATGGCTTTTCTTTTATTTGTAAAAATAATAAAGTGTTGACCAAAAATGCACGATTTACTTTTTCTGATATACAAGTAGCATCTGTTAATGTATCATATGTAAAAAATGAAGGCAAATTATCTTTACTTCAAAAGGGGATGGATGTTCAATATAATGATAATATGAAGAATGGAAATAAGAATAATGAATTGTCTTTATTACAAATTGTATCTAATAATAATATAGATGTATTAAATGGAAAATGTAAAAATAATCCCATGTCTGCTGAAGGTATTTTTTCATTTAATAATGATTTGAATATATCCATCAAACATTCTGATGAAAATGTATTGAATCATCTTCCTTCGCATTTTAACTGGAAATTATATGGCAAAGAGAATAAAAATCTTTTAAATATATTTAAAAATCATCATCATAATTCTGTGGATGAATATTCGTATGAATTTAATGGAAATAAATATGTATTACATAATATATATGAAGAATTAAGTTTTAATTGCGCTTTATTTTTATGGTATATTTTATGCTTAACAAATGCTAAAGGATTTGTACTAGCCATTTCAGGTGGTATTGATTCATCTTTTGTTGCATGTATGGTATATATATTATCTATAATGATTGAAATAGAATTAAAAGAGAATCCACATTTATTGGATAATAATTCTTGCTCCTTTGAATTAAATGAGAAATTATTTATAAAAAAAGTTAAGAACTTATTGATTGATGAAGCATGTAGAAAAGATATATGTAATAAATTATTAAATACGATTTCATTTCCATCAAAGAATAGTAGTGAAAATACTAAATGTTATTCAGAACAATTAAGTAAAGATATTAATTCATATCATACTACTTATAGTATTGAACATTTATATGAATTTTTAAAAAATGCTGGTGAAGAATTTTTAGGGGAAGATATGAAATTTGAAAGTCAAGGAGGAAGTACATATCAAGATGTATGTTTACAAAATATTCAATCAAGATCAAGAATGTTATTAACATATTTTTTTAGTACATTAATATGTCATAAAAGATATTTTAAAAAAAAATTATTTAATGAATTTTTAATAGCATTAGCTACAGGAAATTTAGATGAATCAATTACCGGTTATTACACAAAATATGATTGTTCTTCTGCAGATATTAATATAGTTGGAAATGTTAGTAAATTATTAATTAAAGAAACAATGTGTCATATAGCTAATGATCCATTTTATCAATTACAGATTATTAATCAAATTAACCAATATCATCCATCAGCTGAATTAAAACCTTTAGATAATAAACAAACAGATGAAAATGAATTAAACTTAAAATATATAGAAATCAAATTGTTAACTATTTTAAAAAATAATTTCTTCCTAGGACCATCTTCTATGTATTATTATTTATCTAATTATTTATGGATAAGTATGCCTAAAACTGAAGTTCTTAATAAAATTAAAATATTCTTTACAAGAATGTTGAAAAACACACACAAACTTTTTATCTTACCACCATCTATAATTGGTGAGTCATCTGGTTTACACACTCCCAACTTTCTTCATTATGCCAATATTGATTTTGACGCCTTGAAAAAAAAATTGAACTTATAAGAAACTAAAGAAAATATGTACTTGATTATGCAAAGGAGTAAACCAAAACAACCAAACGGGCGTTTCAAAATATGAACATATATATAATTATATATGTATGTATATATATATATATATATATATATATATATTTATTTATTTTATTTTATTTTTTATTTTTTTTTTTTTAAATTGAAGTAAAAACTGTTTAGTTACAAATATGTACGTTGTTATGAATAAAATAAGTAATAATTAAAAAAAAAAAATACAAAATATAAGATAAAAATGAGCACACACATAAATCATTAAGTGTATTAATATATAATATATATATATATATTAATACATTTGTGTGGTGTTGATTTCCTTTTAATCCCCCTTTTCATAAAAAGATTTGCTCAAATTGACGAACTTGGTTACTTATAATTTCTTGTAAACTCTCCTTTTTTGTATTTTCTTCATTCAAATAAGAATCGAAAATAAATTTATCATCATCACTTAAATTTTGTGTATCATCAAAATTGATAGATGTATTCATAATTTTTTGATTAATTAATCTATTTTCCTTGTTTAAACAATTTTCTTCTTTATCCTTTTTTTCTGAATTGTTCATAAGTTTTTCCTTTTTCTTACTAGGTACCAATACAGTTTCTCCTTTGTTTGTACTATTTTTATTTGGTATTTTACTTGTGATATTTTTTGTTTGTATGATTTTCTTTTGTTTTTCTTCTCCACCTTTAATTTTGAGAACAGTATTTTTATTACTTTGTAAGGTGGTCACCTGTTGTATGCTTTTTTTTTTCACAGTGTTATTCATTTTATTTTTTTTTGGATTGCTTATAGTAGGAGTAATATTACAAATATTATTATTACCTTTTTGGTTCATTTGGATATTTTTTTTTATATTTTTTTCTTTATTTGTTTTTGAAACATTTTCAATATCCATGGAAATATTAACACTTGTATTTTTATTTGTATGTATATTTTTATTTGTATTTATATTTTTATTTGTATGTATATTTTTATTTGTATGTATATTTTTATTTGTATTTATATTTTTATTTGTATGTATATTTTTATTTGTATTTATATTTTCATTTATATTTATATTTTCATTTATATTTTCATTTATATTTTCATTTATATTTTCATTTATATTTGCATCTGTTGGTGTATCTTTCATGTGATTATTTATTTGTTGATCATCATGATTATTATTTAATGCATATACATTTAATTGTTTTTTTTTATTTAATTTTGTTTTCATTTTTTGATTTTTATTATTTTTTTCTTCCTCTAATAATTGTTCATTGTGTGAATCATAATTTTTATAACTCATTAACTTATCAGAATATTTATCTGAAATAATTTCATTTTCTTCATTGTTTAATGTCTCTCTAGAAATAGAATCACAATTATTTATATGTATTAAACTATTTGCATGGTAATTTTTTGGGGAATTATTTAATTTTATTTTGTCATAAGATAATTGATCATTCTGTATATTAAGAATAGCCTCATTTTTTATATTATTAAAAGAAGATATATATGACATATTATGTAATTCATTTTTCATAGTGTTTTTATTTTTTTTTATAGAATATTTTTTTGATATATTAGAAATGTTAGTTTGATTATTTGAATTGTTCATATTTAATATGTCTTGATTATTATGGATATTTGATTTTATATGACAGTTACGAAAATTTTTTTCATCACATAAATTGTTTATATTATCATCATCCGAAAAATATTTCTTCTTCATATAATCATTATTATTATTATTATTATCATCATTTATATGATTAATATGATTAATGTGATTATCCATTTCATTATATTTGTCATCATTTTCTTTAAATAGATATTCCATAAGACCATACGCTTTTGTGGTTACTTCCATTCGATCATTCATAAGATGTTCATCATTATATTTTATTTTTTCAATCTTAGAATTATAATGATTATGCTCTGCTTCTATTAAATTAATAACTTCATTTTTTTGGTTATTAAAAAATGCGTTCTTTTCACAATTACTATCCTTCTTCATTATTATATCGTCATTATAATTATTCTTAACATTTTGTTTTATATAATAATCAATATTAGCATTCTTCAAATAATTACAACTATTATTATTATTATAATCATTATTAATATCATCCCCATTAATATTATGATTATATATTTTTTCATTGTCCATTTTGTCTTCTATGTCCAAATGCTTTAATTGCTGCATAATATTTTTTATATAATTAAACGTTTCCAATTTATTTTTCTTAAATCTTATAATATGATCATCTTCGTTAGAGTCATCATAATTTGCATTGAAAGATATTTTTTTTATTTGCTCAGAATAATCAGAATCCAATACATATTCATCATGTGATATTAAAGATGAATGAAGTGAGTTATTATTAGATGATGATGATGAAAATTCATCTAACATATTTAAATCAATATTTGGATAATATTTTTTAGCTTGGAATTTGTTGACATTCTTTTGAAATAGTTCTGTGTCTAGTTTTACATTTATATTTTCTATATCAATATATAAATTTTCATTGTAATTTTTCAATGTATCTGTAAATTTATCTAATATGTGATCATCACTATAGGATGTATCATCTGTATCAATGGAGTAATCATGATAATTTCTTGATCGTTTATATAATTCTTTTATATGTGTACTTTTTTTTTTATTATATGATGACACATTCTTATAAGTATGAAATAATTTCTTTTTTGTTACATAGGAAGAACTATTATTACTATCATAAATATCCAAATTATCATCAAATATATCCAATGTATCATTATATGTATGATTTGAAATATTATCATCACATGATTTATTAATATTTTTAAAAGAATTAACTTTGTTTCTGTAATTAGTTGGACTTTTATCATTTTTTGGATTTTCCATTTTTTTATTATTATAATAATTTTTCACTTTCTCATTTGGACTTCTTACATTGGACTTATTGATATGATTTTTTTCAATGTGTTCATTTAAATGATAATAATTATTACTATTGTTTGTATGATCACTGTAATAGTATGTATTATCATCACATAAATTATTATTAATAGCATTTTTCAAACAGTTTTCCTTCATTTCATTTGTATTTCCAACTTTTTTCAGAGTTTGATATATTTCATCCTGTTTTAATATTTTATCTTTTCTTAAAATATTATCACTATTATTATTATTATTATTATTGTTATTGTTGATGTTGTTATTTTTTGTTTTATTTTTTTTTTTATTATTTTCTTCACTTAAAATAATTAGCTTTCCATTCTTTGATTTATTTGAACAATTCGAATTGATTAATTCTCTGTTATGATCTACTTCATTTTTTTCTTGTTTCCATATTGGAGAGATGCTAACATTTTTGTTTCCCACTTTTTGGTTTTCTCTCATTTTTTGTAATTTTTGTTGATATTCTATTTTTACCTTATCTATATTTTTTGATTTTAAATTATTTTTTCTTTGTTCAAGTTCTTCTTTAGATAATTTATATTTGGCCAAATCATTTTGATTACTATCCCATTCATTCATATGATAAATTTTTTTTAAGTGTATTTTATTATTTTTTTGAAATATGTCTTTTCTATTTTTATGAGAGATAAAATTTTTTTTTTTTTTTTTTACTAATAATGGCATTAATGGTCTATTATAATTTCTTTTGAATATTTCATTATTTCTTTGTATAACTTTTTTTTTAATAATTTGTTCTTTTTTATTTTTTATATAATTATTCTGTTTCATTTTATCATTTATTATATTTGCATTTTCTTCTTTCTTTTCATTATCACTCAAATAAAAATTATTTACATTAATTATTTCTTCATCATTCTCATTCTCATTTTTATTTATAGTTTTATTATAAAATTCATCAACGAGTGAATCATAACTACTATCATCATTCAAATTATTAATTACACTTTCATTATTACATTCGTTCGAATTAACAATTTTATTACACTCAAGGGTATCATCATAATTCTTGACTTCAATCTTTCTCTTTTCTTCTTCTTTCTTTTTTTTCTCTTCATATCTTTGCATTATCTCGTTTGCAATATCGCTATAATCACTGCCACTCGAAATTTTCATCATCTCAAAAATTAAGAAGGAAAATCAGGTAGTATACATATACTTAAATATATATGTATGTGGCAACATATAAATACATATTGTCATATATTATATATATATATATGTTATATATATATTCTTATATATAAGTCGTCAATTATAAAGTGTAAAAGAATAGGTAGATTTTTTTGTAACAAAAAGAAAAAAAAAAAAAAAAAATATAGCTATTTTTTTAAGCTAGCCACCATTGCCTTACAATTTTTTATTTTTATTTTTTTTTTTTTTTTTTTTTTTTTTTTTGTAATCCTTATAAATAATACCGTGTATATATCATTTTATATTATATCATTTATTTTATATAATTCAAAAATTATAATATTGTTATTAATTTTATATCTTATTACACTTTATAATTAAATAGTTTTTTTTTTTTTTTTTTTGTGTTCAAAATATTCCATTTTTTATATATTAAATGAAAAAAATAAATTAAATAAATCATATACACATATATATTATATATATTATATATATATGTATAATACACACATAAATATATAATTGTATATATTTATATATATACACATGGAAATATTTCCGAATGAGACACAAAAAAAAAAAAAAAAATTGTAAAATATATAAAAACAAAAAAAATAATAATTGAATATAAGAAATATATAATATAAATATAAAATTATAAAAAATAAAAGGTTATAAACAGGGCAAGTTAGAAACATATAATTCTATTAATTTTTTTCAAAAAAAAATATTTTCTTATTAAAAATGCTATAACAAAAAAAAAAAAGATACATATATATTTAATATATATATATATTTATATATTTATATAGCATAGCACCTATTTAACAGCGTCATTATTCTTCATTTCCTTTTTTGAATGTGAATATGAATCTTTTTTTTTTTTTTCAAGTTTTCTTTTTTTAATTATATACTTTTGTTTTTCTTCCAATAATGCTACATCTTCTACACCTATTTCGATAATATCACTTTCTTTGTATTGCTTATTACAAGTTATGCACAATTTATCCTATAATAAAATAAATAAATAAATAAATAAATATATATATATATATATATTATTATGTGTACATATATGTCCATGTTGATAACTCTTCTTTTCACTTTTTATATACCTCAGAAATATTGACTCGATTAAACACCTTCTTTGAAAATACACAACCACATGAAAATAAACAAATTCCTCCTGATGTAGAATTTATAATTTCTTTGGAAATTAAACAAATCAATTTCCCTTCTTCATTTAATTTATTTTTGCAAAGAACTAAATCCTTTAAAGAATCAACGTGAGCAAACTTTTCAAAAGTATCTTTTTTTCTTTTCTTTTTGTTTTGTTTTTTAACAAGCAATAATTGAAAGGCATGCTCTTTATTATACAAGTAACCAAGGCGACAACAAAAAAATGGTTCTTTTAATAATTCCTTAATGGAAAAATAAAATATAAACATAAATAAATAAATAAATATATATATATATATATATATATATATATATATATGTCAAACAAAATAATATGATGCTACCTTATTTATATGCATGATTTTCTATTTTATTATTTTTTAAATTACCTCAGATATAGCACAACGGTTGAAATGGTATTCTCGTAACTCCTTTTTATTATATTTATTTTGATTTACATTAACAAGTGTATTTTTTTCATAACCTAAACTTCCTGTGTTTTCTCTTAACTTTTTATTTTTCATACGAACTAAGTCAACTCTTTGAGGTAAACTTCCTCCATCTCCCCCCATTCTAAATAAATAAAATTATCAAAATTTTTAAAAGTTTTTAAAACAGGGTAAACTATTAAACGGAGGATAATATAATTATATATATATATGTTATATATATATTATTTTATTTTATTTGCTCCTATAATTATATTTAAATGTAAAGACAAAAAAAAAAAAAAAAAATAATATATTAATAATATTAGATTCTTTTTTTATTATATTAAAAGGAGCGACAAAAAGATATTCATCTTTATTTATTATAATTTCTATTATTTAATTAAATTTTTTTTTTTTTTTTTTTTCATTTTCTATTTGTAATTTAATTCGATATGCATAATTTTTGAAAGGTTTTTTCTTTTCTTTTTTTTTATATGAATTTTAAGAAATACATATAGTAAATACAGTTATAAAAATTTAATATATATTAAATAAATATTTATATAATATAACATTGTGATAATTGTATGTATACATATGATACATATTTATTTTTTTATTTTACATATATATAAGCATTATTTATATAAAGAAAAAAAAAAATTAATCATATATATGAAATGGATATAATTTTTTTTTTTTTTAAATTGTAACATGAAATATAAATTTTTAAATTGGAAGTTAAAAACTAATAATCTTTATTAATATATATATATATATATATGTAATAAAATATGTTAGAAAGTAAATATTTATAAAAATATTAATGTGACAGAATTATTTATAAGAATATATTTATATATTATTATTAATACGAGAAAGTAAATATAATATTTTGAGTGATATTATTATATTTTAGTTTTTAATTTTTTTTGAAAATATAAAATAAGAATGGGTGAAATATACAACAAAAGACATAAATACATGAACAATGGTAAAAATGAAAAATATATATATAAATACATATGTACAAAAATATGGAATTAAATTTATATTTTGTTGTGTACATGTAACACATAAATAAAAACATATATACATATATACATATATATATATATATATATATATATATTTATTTGTTTATATTTTATACATATAACAATCCGTTGCAGAATTATTTTTCTCATAATTTTGTTTTCCTATTTGTCAGGTGTTTTAATATATGAATGGGAACAAAGTATAGACGAGATAAATATTTATATTAGTATGAATTCCAAAATTGTTAATAAGAATGATTTAAACATTGAAATAAAAAGTAAAAGAATAAGCATAGGATTAAAAAATACGGAAAGCTTTTTGGAAGGAGAATTATTTAGTATTATTGATGAAGATTGCTCTTACTGGTTTATTGAAGATAATAATTTACATATTTTATTAACCAAAGTAAAAAAAGGAGAAAGCTGGAATAGTGTTTTTAAAGGACATAAAAATTTAAATCCTGTTGATGAAGATAATACAAAAAAACAAATTCTATTAGAAAGATTCCAACAAGAATATCCAAATTTCGATTTTTCCTCTGCAGCATTTAATGGTCAAGTTCCTGATGCAAGAACATTTATGGGAGGACTTAAATATTAAAAAAAAATTAAGGGAGTAAAATTATGTACTATCCCCACATAAATGTATATATATATATATATATATGTATATATTTTTTTTTTCAAAAAAATAATATATTTGTATTTATTAAATTTGACTTATGTTTTTTAAAATACTTTGAAAAAAAAAAAAAAAAAAATATTAATAAAATAATAATAATAGCTAGCTAGCTAGCTGTCTAGCAAAAAAAAAAAATTCCAAAAGATAAATATAAACGTTTTACTATACATATATGTGTACAATATATATGTGTATGTATCATACGATTTATATTTTATATAACTCTTTAATTTTTATTGTGTAATTTTTTGTGTTATATATATATATATATATATATATATATATATATGTATGTATATTTTTTTTTTTTTTTTTTTTCTTTTCGTGATTTAACTTATTCAATCAACACATTTTAAAAAGATATAATGTCACATTATATCCTTTTATTTGGAATCCCCTAACATGTCAAGCAATAGACTTCTTCTTTCAAATAAGGCCTTTGCAATATTATCTTCCATATTTTGTTTGATTAAAGAATCTTTGATATTATTTGCTTGTTGTAGTTTTAAAGCTTTTCTGCAGTTATTAAAGTTGATAAAGTTTTGAATACAATTATGTTCACGTTCTCTTTGTTTTAATTGATAATTATTTTTTAAACAGCGAAAATAAATAGATCCAACCAGTCTACAAGCATTATCTACAGTAGTACTTTTATTCCATAAATATAAATATTGATCCGCTTTATATTCTTTCGCATCCATACTTAAAGTATCTTCTAATTCTGGCTTTCCATTGACAATATCATACCATAACATTTTATCTTTTAAATTTATATTGTTATTAATAGATAATCCTACGAAATTATAACTATCAAAAAGTTTTTTTAAAGAATAATTTATTTCCATATTTAATCTTCTTTTAAGAAACCAATTTTTTAATTCATTTTCTATAGAATTTATTTCACTTTTTAATTTGAAAGATGCATTGGTCTCATTATCAGTTAATGGTATATCAGTACTCATTTTATTATAATAGATATTTTTATAATAAGCAGTATTATTATTATTTTATTTTATTTATTTTTCTCTAGTAAACACAAAATTATTATAAAAATAAAAATATATATATATATATATATATGAATATATGAATATATGAATATATGAATATTTTTTTTTACATATTATTCCTATTTAATTACATAATGTTCAATAAATAAACAAATAAAGGATACATGAAAAATACACATTGATGAAAATTTATATTAATATAAATTTACAATTATAAATATAATATTATATATATATATATATTTTTTTTTTAATTATTATATTATTTAAAAATAAGAACAAAAAAAAAGGGAAATATAAAAAAAAATTAAAATATAATACATACATATCATTATTGTTATAATAAAATATTTCATTTTATAATAAAAAAAGAGGAAATAAATTTATTTATGAAATTCCACAAAAGGTATATATCAGTTTAATTATTTTTTTATAATAGTACACATAAAATATTTGAAGATCCTTAAAAAAAAAAAAAAAAAATTAAAAATAATATAATGAACTTTTTAAAAATGCGTGAAAAATGTTTGAATTATTTTTTTTTTTAAATATATCATTTGTAATGCATAGAATAAAAATAAAATCGGACGATGGTCCCAACTTATTATATATACTTCTTATATATATATATAATATATATATTATATATATATGATTTAGCTTCAGCTCAAAATTTTCTATATTATAAAAATAAAAAAAAAATTGTCTTATTATTTCTATTTATTTTTTCATAAATATATAAATCACAAACTAGCATATTTTCTGGCTATCTATTTTTTAAAAATAGAAACATATAAATAATATATAGTCATATATCAAAAAAAAAAATATATTATATATATATATATTATAACGTCGCAAAAAAAATAAAGGAAATATTATCAAGTTGGTCTTATAATTTTTGCAATGTACTTACATTAAATATTTATTTAAAAAAAACAAAAGGATTATAAAATAACATTGTATATAATATTAATTCTTTGTTTTATTACATATAGGAATATTTTTTAATTGTATTTTTGAATAACAAATGTTTATTATATATATATATATAATATATATGTGTGTATTTTATATATAACGTATCAAAAAAAAAAAAAAAAAAAAAAAATATATATATATATATATATATATCTATAATACTTTTATTTATTCATTTACTATTAGTAGTACTTTTTTTTTTTTTTTTTTTTTTTTTTTTTTTTTTTTTTTTTTATATAATTTTTATAAATGTAAAAAAAATAGAATAATAAATAGTCTTGAATCTCATTATACGTTTTGTTATAAAATATTATAATAGAAATCTTGTATGAATGAAATATTATTTCTTTTATCTTTATCTATTAATTTTATTTTTCTTAATTTTTATCTTCATATCTCTTAGTTTATTATTTTTATGGAATGATAAGTATATTATATATATATATATATATTAAAGTTGAATGAAATTATATTATGATAAGAAAAAGGATGGATATATAAATGTATACATGATGAGAATATAATGAAATATATCTTTTATAAAGAATAATAATAGTGTTATGAAATATAGATTTATATGCATAATATATTTATAAGTTTATTTATAATAATGTACATTAGTCTGAGGAGTTAATAATATATTATATTAATTGAGAAGGATATAAAATATATATATATTTAAGTATTCGTAAGTATTAGAGTATTTCTTATTCCTTATACGTTTTTTTTTTTTTTTTTTTTTTTTGTTTATCCAGATAAATATAATAATACATATAAAATATATATATATATATATATATATATATACATAATATATATGCCCACACGTGATCATAATATATATATATATATATTATCAGTGTATTTATTTTATATATATAATATATATATGATAATAACAGATATTATTATATCATTATTTATATTATTTTATTTTTTCTACGCATAATGTATAACCTTTTGTGTGCGTAATATTTTTATAAGATATATAAGTTTTCTAACAACATTTTTTTTTTTTAATGTCCTTATATATATATTATATTATATATATATATATATATTATTTATTCGTTTATTATTATTTTTTTTTTTAGCAGTAATAGATTAATCTATATAATACCATATAGACAAGCAAAAATATAATATATATAATATATGTGTTTATTTTATTTTTATATTTTTTTAATAATATGTCTAATTTGTATTTTGTTTGAAGGAAAGTTGATATGATAAATAAATATATACAAATATATTATATATATAAATATATTAAATAATTTTCAATATAAATTTTGAAATATATTTTTTAATAACATACCTTGTTATATATACATATATATACATATAGATAGATATAGATATATAAATAAAAATTACAATAAAAAATAAAAAAAGAATAGAATATTTTATTTACTACAGTATATCATTATATATATAATATATATATTTATTATGTAAACAAATGACTATATAAGAATAGATATATAAAAAAATATACATATAAATATATATATATATATAAGTAATCATTCCATATATATATATATTATATAGATATTTTTATATTTTACAAAATATTATTATTTTATTTTTTTGTTAATATGTTATAATTATATATATATATATGTGTACATTTTTTTTATCTTACAACATCAATTATTTTTTTCTATATATATATATATATATATATATATATATATATATATAACATATATATTTTTGAGAATCCTTTTTTTATTATTTTATTTTATTTTTTTTTTTTTGATGTTTGAATAATATTTAATGCACTAAATTTATATATATATATATATGTTAAAAAAATAAATAAATAAAAAGATATTACATTTTTTTCTTTTTACATTTACGTATTTATTATATATATATGTATGTATTATTTCTTTGCCTTTTGTGTGTAAATAATTTTTTGTTGAATTTTAAATGTACCCCCATAAAACACAAACGAATTATCATAATATATATAAATATAACACATACATATATATATATATATATATATATATATATATATATATATACAGGTAGATACGTAAAAATATAATAAATAATTACAATATATGAATATATAAATATAATATATATATATGAAAAAATTATTTCATTTTATTTTATTTTTTTTTTTTAAGGTCTTGATTATATAGACTTTATAAATATAAAAATATTTTTCAGATTATTTAAAAATATTTACATACAACGAAATTATATTCATATTTTTGTTTTTACATTTTAAGTATACACATTTGATTATATATGTAGTACACAATTTTATAATAATAATATTATTTATATATTATATAAAAAATATATATATATATATACATATTAAACATATATATATATATATATATATATATATATATATTTATTTATACATTTTGTGACATGTTTATATTAATATATATATCTACAATATATTTATAAGTGGAAAATTTTGTATATATATTATTATATAAAGTGAAAAATAAATAAATGAATAAATAAATAATAATAATAAAAATAAATATATATATATATTTTAGACTTGCACTTTATTAAAATTTTTTTCTTACATAAAAAAATAAAGATTATTTATTTTATAACATAAAAAATGTTTTTTTTTTTTTTTTTTTCTTAACGTGTGACTACATATATATATATATATATATATACCTTTTATAGATCTTTGACAAGTTGTTAATATATTATATATAAATATATATTATATAGTAGTAAAAAAAAAAAAAAAAAAATACGTTATATTAATAAAATATAGATATTTATATATATTATTTTTCTAATAAATAAATGTAGAACCTTAGATAATATAATATGCTTACACATAAATGTAAATATTATATATATATATATATATATATATATATATATGATTATATGAACACGTTATTTTTATCTTTAATTTTTTTTTTTTTTTTTTTTTTTATTAATATATTTATGTATGTACTGCAGTGGTTATTGCTTATATAAATATTATAGTATTACATACATATATATATATATATATATATATATATATATATATATATTTATTTATTTATTTCACGTAGTATTCTTTTTTTTTATTTTTCTTTTATATTATATATGAAGTCTAGTTTTATTATCCACAATTTTATTTTTTATTTCCTATTTATTTATAAGTGCATTTTTTTAAATTTATTAATGTATGTAATAAAAAAAAAAATAAAACAACAACAAGTGAAATAAACAAAAAAAAAAAGAAAGAAAAAAAAAAAAAAAAATGCGTACAAATATATTTATATATAAGTATCTCTTCATATTGTATACATATTCTTATTTATTGTTATATTTTCTTTTATAATCTCAATTTTTTTTATAAATTATTTATTTATTTATTTATTTTTTTTTTTTTTTTTTTTTTTCATATATATTCCCATGAATTTATTATATAAATATACATAATACTTGTAACGTTTCAATATTTTTATTTATTTTATATATATATATATATTATAGAGAAAGAAGAAAGTTATAGTTTTATAATTCTTTTATATTTTAAAAATATTTTATAATTTTTCAATGTATAAAATAAAAAGTTAATAAATATATACACATTAAATATCTTCACATATATATAATGTTTATTTTTTTTTTTTATGTATATATAAGTAATACAATTTTATAATATATAGCATTCTTCATTTTTCAATGTTATAAAAAAAAAAACATGTCTGTTGTTCATAGTAATAATTCATAAGAATAAATATTTTTATTATTAATTCATAACAGAAATAAAAATTAAATGCATAATATATATATATTTATGTATTATTTATATATGTATGTATGTAGTTGTAAAAATAAAACATAACTGTATAATTAAAATATAAACATTGCATATATATATATATATATATATATATTAATTTATATCCTTATATGTTTGTATAAATTTTGTATGTGTGAATATTATATTTTCTTTCCTTCTATATGTATGTATATATCTATATATCTTTTTTTTTTTTTTTTTTTTTTTTAATAAAATATGTTTAATATCCTTAATATATATATAGAGAGTATACTTTATTTTTTAGCATATACATTTCTTATACATCTGATATATACATCTATATTCCTGTTTTATAGACACATATACATAATTTTTTTTTTTTTTTTTTTTTTTTTTATCAATACGTTACATTTCTCACATTTTATATTTTTCATCTCTTATTTCCTTATTTAAATTTTTTTTTTTTTTTTTTTTTTTTTTTTTTTTTGATAAAAATAAAATAATAAATATTGTATCACTATTGAATGATAATTATTTTCTTACGTAGATGATCAAATTTATTATGTAGATCACAATTTAAGTATATGATTATTTATTTTATTTTTTTATGGTTATACATTTTTCAGTTTATAAATGATAATATATTATTACATCTCCTATTTTTAACTATTATTTTTTTTAGTGTCTTTTAAAATATATATATATATATATATATATATATATATATATATATTTATGTGTCCTTTCTTGTATATATATATATATATATTTTTTATACAGCATATTATATGTGTTCCTTGAATTTATACTTTACATAATAAAAAATTTACCTAACCAGTCATAAATAAATATATATATATATATATATTTATAAATTTATATATTTATATTTTTTAATGCCAATCATGATGAAAAAGAGTGTATAGGCATATTATATATTTATATATTATTGTATATACATACATAAATATATATATATAATTGGTTCACTTTTTATATGTACATGTATTAATTTATATATTTCAAAAAAATATATTTACTACAAAAGAATCAAATCTTATACACAATACCACCTGTTCTATATCAAAAAGAAGAAAAAAATGTACGTCTAAAAAGAAAAAAGAAAAAAGAATTTATTTGTATATTTTGTGATGATGTAATTTTTTTAACACATAAATATATATTTATATATTTTTTTTTTTTTTTTTTTTTTTTTTTTTTTGAAGGTTATATAAAACTCAGCTCTGTTCATTTTATGCTAAGGGGATATGTGCTCGAGGAAATAAATGTAGTTGGGCTCATGGGCAATCAGATGTAAGGCCTATGCCAAAATTTTATAAGGTAAAAAGGAAATATATATATATATATATATGTATATGTATATATGTATATATATTTATTTATTTATTTATTTATTTATTTATTTATTTATTATGTTATAAATTTTATTTTGTTTAGACTAGAATGTGCTACACATTTCTATCAGGCAGTTATTGTGAAGCGTCAAAATGCACATTCGCCCATACTGAAGAAGAATTAAGAGGCTCTGGAAAAGCTTTGAGACTGTGTACTAAATTTTTCTTGGATGGTAATAATAAGGAGAGTATATTAAAGTGTTGATAATGAATAATATATATTACATTTTAATTTATATATCTTTAAAAAATGGACAACACACAAACATAATATATATATATTTATTTATTTATATTTTTTTTTTTTTTTTTTTTTTTTTTATTTTACCATTTAATTTCTCACTTAGGTTATTGTAGTAAATCTGATAAGTGTCCTATGGCTCATCATATTAGTCAATTGGACCCTTCTGTAAAATTTACGGCAAGCGAATTAATGAACAGAATGTATAATAATGAAGAAACGTCATGTTATAAAGATAATGAGGATACACAAGAAAATGATGATGATAATAATATATATTTTAAAAATGATACATACAAGAATGAAGAAAATAATGTTGATATGGATTATAATATGGTGAACAATTTTAATGATAATAATTTAAGAGATTCTAAAAATAATTACAAAAATGTTAATATGGATAGCAATCAAGAAATTGAATATGTGACAGAAATTAAGGTTCCTCAAAATATTGGTAAGATCTATGAAGAAATTATAATCACGACATACCCACCATTAACAAATGAAATAAATAAATAAATATATATATATATATATATATATATATATATGTTTGTTCGTGTGATGATCATATTATTTTTATTTTTTCTCCTTACAGACGACGAACTTCTTATTAATCATGACGCAATAACAGAAAGCGGAAAGGAGGTAATGACAAATAATAAGCACATGAATAATAATAATAATAATAATAGTAATAATAGTAATAATAATAGTAATAATAATAGTAATCATAGTAATAATAATAATTTAATGATCAGAAATGAATATATACATAACCAAGGCAAACTCATTATGAATGAAAACGATAAATATGATGAATACATTTTAAATCAAGACATCTGCAAAATAAATAATATAAAATCTTGTGAATATTATAATAAAATAAATGAAAATATCCATTCCAATGATTATATTTTAAATGGTGATATTGTAGATGAAAGAGAAAAGAAATCTAACCAAGAATATGTATACAATAAAAATGGAGAACCTATTGATACATATGACAATTATGAAACTTGTAAAAATTATAAGATTATGAATAAAAATAGATTTATAAATAATGAATATTATAAAAATACTATTGGTACCATAGAACAGAATATACAAAATGTAGAAGGTACAAATTATGTAGGTAGTAATTGCCTATCTACTAATTGTGTAGGTCACTGTTTGGGTAATCATTGTTTTGGAAATCATTGTGTAGGTAATAATTGTTTGGCTAGTAATTGTTTGGCTAGTAACTATTTGGCTAGTAACTGTTTGGCTAGTAACTATTTGGCTAGTACATGTTTGGCAAATAATTGTTTCAATAACAATTGTGTAACAAATAGTTGTATGAGTAGCAATTGTATGAGTAATAATTGTGTGACGAATAATTGTATGAATAATAATTATTTGAATAATAATTATATGAATAATAATTGTATGGGTAATAATTATTTGAATAATAATTGTATGAGTAATAATTATTTGAATAATAATTATTTGAATAATACTTGTATGGGTAGTCATTATATAAGAAACCACTGTGTAGGAAATAATTGTATAGGGAATAATATATATTCTGGTGGTTATAATTCATTACGTAATTATATATCTAATAATAATAATATGAATAATATGAACAGTATGAATAATATGAATAATATGAATAATATGAACAGTATGAATAATATGAATAATATGAACAGTATGAATAATATGAACAGTATGAATAATATGAATAATATGAATAATATGAACAATATGAATAATATGAACAATATGAATAATATGAATAATATGAACCATATGAATCATATGAACAGTGTGAATAATGTGTATAATTATAGCAATGTTAATAATTTAAATAATATTGACAATATGAATAATTCAAGAAAAATGATACAACATAATATATCATCTAATATGGGTTGTACTATGAAGATAATAAATAAAGGAGAAAAAAATGATATACATATATGTGGAGAGAAATATATATATAATAACATAAAACAAAAAAAAGATACGTTAGAAAATTGTCTTCATGATGAGCATGTGGTTACATATGATAACTGTAAACATGTCTTAAGTAATATATATCATGAAAATAATGTTGTTCATTTTAATAAAGGAAATGAGAGTATAGAAATGTTGGAAGAACTAAATAATAACAACAATAATAACAACAACTACAATAATAACAACAACTACAATAATAACAACAACTACAATAATAATAACAATTACAATAATAACAATTACAATAATAACAACTACAATAATAATAATATTATACATTATTCATACAATAATCATAATGATTTTAGTGATAATAACAGACAAGATAATATTAATGATGATAATAAAGATATTAATAAAAATATAGACATGAGTAATAACTGTTTTTATTATCATCATTGTTATAACAATATATCTAATGAAAAAAACATTTACAATATTGACAAGAAAAATATAGAAAAAAAAAATAATACAAATGAAAATATACAAATGAATAACTTAATATATAATATGAGTAAACTCTCCCTTAATAATATAAATAATCATGTGAACAACAAGAATAGAAGATTAACTACATGCTTGCCTATAGTTCAAAAAACAATGAATACTTCTTACAATATTAATAATAAGAATAGTGCAAACCATATACATAACATGTTAAATGTAAACATACAAGAAGATGAACAGTGTGAAATAAATATGGCTACAAATATAGAGCATTATAAAGAAAATATACCTAATAATAATCAATATAATAATAATCATAATTATTATTATTATAATAATTATCAATATAATACCTCAGAGGGTGATTTAAAAAAATATTTTATTTTAAATAATAAATATTTAATAGAAAATGCAAATAAATATAACAATCAATATATTATATCAAGAAATTGTAGTGCAACTATAAATGATAATTTTATGAAACAACATGAGATGAAGAATGATTATGTGGATAACTATGAAATGAATAATAATTACATAAATAATTATCATATGGGTGTTCATTCTAATAATTCGCTTAACGCATTCAACAACTTGAATGACGTTGAAAGGAATGACAACATGGAGGTATCAAAATCGGTTGCAGAAAATATCCAAAGGAGACAAATGAATGATATTAATGATATTAATGATATTAATGATATTAATAATATGAATGATATGAATGATATAAATAATATTAATAGTATTAATAATATAAATAATATTAATAGTATTAATAATATTAATAATAATAATTTACTATTACAAAATATAAAAGGAACTGAACATGTTCATAATGTTGATAATATGTATAATAATATATCTAATCATAACAATAATTACATGTGTGATTGTGCTGATGTTTCTAATATGAAAGAGACAGAAATTATGAACACACAAGAGAACATAATAATTAAATATAAGAAAATTCATGCAAATAATTTGTTGCATGACAATAAAATGATAAATGGAAAGGAGGCTACAAGAAAAAATATGAGTAACATAATAAATAATAATGTTATATTAAATAACTGTTCGAAGAAGGTGTGTAATAATGATTTCGATGATGAGAAGGACAAACATTTACAACATGAGTGGAATAATGAAGAGACAATATTAAATAATTATAATGATACTATGGATATTAGTAGATGTAAAAATAAACCTAATGAGCATTATGCAGATAAATGTTGTGATAACGATGATGTAATTTATTCTGACTTTTCACATAAAAAAAATATGTATACTATAAAGGATAATCATATAAATTATATGAACAGAAAAAATGAGAGCCTACATGACAATATGAGAATAAAAAATATGAAGAAAAATATGGATGAAGACTTTATTTGTCCTAACGGTTATAGTAGTAGTAGTAATAATAATAATAATAATAATAATAATGATGATAATTATAATAATAATAATGATGATGATTATAATAATGATGATTATAATAATGATAGTTTTTTAAGTGATGATTTACATTGTAATATAAAAAAAAAGCTAGAAAGAAACAATATCGAGATTAATAAAAACTATGTTCACTTACACAACATGAAATATGGAAATAGAGAAAATCAAATAGACAATATTGATAATTATAATGATAAGGATAATATATTAGAAATATATAATATAAATAATAAAATGACTGAAGGTAATAAATATATGAATAATAATGAGAGTATAGGATATAAGAGTACAAAAAATTCTCATGAGAGTTATTCATATAATATATCTGTTAATAAAGTGGATAATAAGAATATGGATACACAAGAGGGTAAATGTAATATAAACAAACCAGATGTATATAGGAATGAAGAAAATATATATTTATGTGTAGATAATAAAGTAAATGAAGAAAGGGTTGATAAAAATTGTAGTGACCAAATAAGTGATACGATAAATAACAAGATGAAGAACAAAATAAAGAATAGATTATTATATGATGAGAAGTTTGAAAATAATAGTGATCCTACATATTTTTTTGACGATTATAATAAATCTGTTGCTTCTTCTTTAGATAAATATAATTATTTGAATTATATAGAAAATACAAAAAATAATTGTATGACAAATAATAATTTGGATATATATGAATTTTCTTATAAAAGTGAAGGCAGTTTATCAAATGATATATATGACAATGAAGAGCATATAATTCATACAAGAAGAAAGGATTCTTTTAATAGTAATAGGGAAGGTGAGAAAATGAACTGTCAATATGATGACAATAATGATTATGATAATAATGATTATGACAATAATGATGATGACAATAATGATTATGACAATAATGATGATGACAATAATGATGATGACAATAATGATGATGACAATAATGATTATGACAATAATGATTATGACAATAATGATGATGACAATAATGATGATGATAATAATGATGATAATAATGATGATGACAATAATGATGATGACAATAATGATGATGACAATAATGATGATGACAATAATGATGATGACAATAATGATGATGATAATAATGATGACAATAATGATGATGATGATAATAATAGCAAACATAGTGTTAAGAGTTATAATCCTTTAACTTATAGTTTTAGTGGTTTATGTGAATGCTTGAGTAAACAAGATAATATTTAAAATGAATAAAATTTATTTATAAAACAAAATACACAAAAGTATATTTTGACACTCTCTATATAAACTCCTAACATAAAAATATATATATATATATATATATATATATATATATATATATATATATATATATGTGTGTATTTATTTATTTATAGTCCTATTTTATCATTTCATAAAAATATTATATATATATATATATATATATTTTTTTTTTTTTTTATTTTATTTTTTTATACCATTTAAATAAAAATTTTTGTTCTTTTCTGTGTTTAAAATATAAAATTTATTACGTCAATTTATTATAAGTTCAATATTAAATATACACATATAATACATACATATATGTATATATATATGTATGTATTTATTTATAATATTATTTATTTTTTTCATGTATTATTATAATTACTATTTTTAAGTATATTCTCATTTTATATTTTAATTTTTATTATTATCCATTTTGTGTTATACTTGTTGAAATAATATTATCAGTTATATATATATATATATATATATATATATACATAATATATAATATTTATTTATATGATTAATTTTTTATTTTTAAAAGTTCAAGCGCATATTATAATTAATGTTGCCAACACAAAAATAAAATAATAATAAATAAAATAAAAGTATTCATATGATATATAAAATATTATTTATATATATATTATTATAATATATATGTGCTTACTTATTGGTATATTAATTTTATGCCAACCCACTCAATTCATATATATGTATTTTTATTTAAACATTTTAAAAAACTCTCGAAGATTTTCATAAAATAAAAATACACAGCATCGTAAAAAAAAAAAAAAATAAATAAATAAAATAATATAATATAATATAATAAAAAAGAACTTTTATTATATACTACTAATAGTGCATTATGAATGAAAAATAATATATCAAAAAAAAAACAAAAAAAAAAACATGTTCTACTTTTAAGTCAAAAGAAGACATTTAAAAAAAAAATATATATATATGTATGTATATATATGTTTTAATAAAATATTTTCATTTTTTTTTTTTTTTTTTTTTTTCCATTAAAAAATACGATAAGATATAAAATGTACAATCGTTAAATTTGAAATTTATTCATATAATTATAATATATATATATATATTTAATTTTTCATTTATATATATATATATTTATATATATATATTTTTCCTGTTAATTCATAAAAAATAATGATAAAGTTTAAAGGAGGTTCCATTTTGTTATCACACAATGGATACTTTAACTTATATTTAAAAAAAATAAGATGTATTTACAACAACATATACAGAAGGGATGTGAATACATTAAATAATTTTATAGACATTTTAAGTTTTAGAAATGAAGAAGAAGATGATGATATTGAATATAAAAAAGTTGAAGATCTTAGTAAATATATAGAAGTTATAAAAATGAATAAAAGTTCTATGAATGAAACAAAATATTATGGATATAATTTTAAAGATGAAAATAATTTTTTAGATGAACATGGTAATATAAAAGAATATATAAATAATGAAAATAAAAAATTATTAGATAAAAATTATGAAAAAGAATATATACATATCCCACCATTTGTATTAACAAAATTATGTGAATATGCTTTTAAAGAAATATTATTTTTTTTGAATAAAAAACATTTAAAACAATTACAAAATATTTTACAAGATAAAGAATCAAGTAAAAATGATAAATATGTAGCTATGACATTAATAAAAAATGCAATCATAAGTTCTGAACAAAAATTACCAGGATGTCAAGATACTGGAACTGCTATCATTTTAGGAAAAAAAGATGAAGATATATTAACCACATATGAACATAAATATCTTACCATAGGTGTATATAATGCTTATAAATATAATAATTTTCGTTATAGTCAATTGTCACCATTAAATATGTTTAATGAAATAAACACAAATAATAATTTACCTTGTCAAATTGAAATATATACAAATATTAAAAAAGATAAATCACATCAAAATTATCAAAATTATGAAAACCATCAAAATTATCAAAATCAACAAAATTATCAAAATCAACAAAATCATCAAAATTATCAAAATCAACAAAATCATCAAAATTATCAAAATCATCAAAATTATCAAAATCAACAAAATCATCAAAATTATCAAAATCATCAAAATTATCAAAATCAACAAAATCATTATCTTAACCATGTAGAAGATATTCAAAATAATAAAAATGTAAAACATATTAATCACATATCAACAAAGAAATCAAATAATGAACATCTTTATCATGGTCCTAAATATGAACTTATTTTTATAGCTAAAGGAGGTGGAAGTGCAAACAAGACCTTTTTATTTCAACAAACCAAAAGTATATTAAATGAAGAAAATCTATATAATTTCCTATTAGATAAAATTAAAGAAATAGGTACTTCTGCATGCCCACCATATCATCTAGCAATTGTTATCGGTGGTTTGTCAGCTGAAATGAATTTAAAAATGGTAAAGTTAGCCTCATGTAGATATTTAGATAATTTGAAAACAGAAGGAGGAATTTATGGAAATGCTTTTAGAGATATACAAAGTGAAAAAATTATTTTAAAAAAAACTCAAAGTTTAGGTATTGGTGCACAATTTGGTGGAAAATATTTTGTACATGATGTTAGAGTTATTAGATTACCTAGACATTCTGCTTCTTGCCCTATAGGTATAGGTGTTTCATGCTCAGCTGATAGACAAATAAAATGTTTTATTAATAAAAATGGTGTTTTTATGCAAAAGTTAGAACATGAACCAATCAAATATTTACCTGAAATTACTTTTAAAGATTTAAACCAAGAAAACCCTGTTAAAATTAATTTAAATCAAAATATGGAACAAACATTAAAAACATTATCTCAATATCCAACCTCTACATTAGTACTCTTAACAGGTAAATTAGTTGTTGCTAGAGATACTGCACATAAAAAAATTGTAGATCAATTTATTAATGATAATGTTCCTATTCCTGAATATTTTAAAAAATATCCTATTTATTATGCTGGACCAGCTAAAACACCTGATAATTACCCAAGTGGATCCTTTGGACCAACCACAGCTGGACGAATGGATGCCTATGCAGAAATTTTAATGAAAAACAACGCATCACTTATATCACTAGCAAAAGGTAATAGATCCTCTGTTGTTAGAAATGCTTGTAAAAAATATAATGGATTTTATTTGGGCAGTATAGGAGGACCAGGGGCCATTTTAGCTAAAAATAATATCAAAAATGTGCAGGTCATTGATTTTAAGGACTTGGGCATGGAAGCTGTTCATTTAATTGACGTCGTTGACTTTCCTGCATTTATTGTGATAGATAACAAAGGAAATGATTTTTATAATCAATGGTTACCATCATAAAAAAAAAAAAAAAAAAAATTTAGCAAGTGCACATGATGTTATCAATTTAAAATAATTAGTATAACCAATTATTTGGAAGCACATAAATGGAAAATAAATAAATAAATAAATAAATATATATATATATATATATATATATATATGTATATTTTTCCATGCTTGGTTGGATCCATCCATGTGCAACATTACAACATGAATTTTTTTTTATTTTCATTTAAATTAAAATTTTAACATATTATAATTAAACATATAAATATAAACAAATATATAAATATATACATATATATATATATGTATATTTATATTTATATATATGTAAATATTTATATATTTCCTTATATTTTATTTTTTTGTTCATAACTTTTTAGCATTTTTTTTTTTTCTGAACAATTCAGGCGATAACTACTTTTTATCAGATAGTTTAACTTTTGTTAATTTTTTTCCAAATGTTTCTTTATTTTTTTCTAAATTGATCTTAGTAGGTGTTGTATTTTTTTTTACCTTTATCACCTTAGAGTTTATATTTTTTTCTGAATCTTTTATTATATTTTTACTTTTCACATTATTTGTATCATTTTTAATCACACTTTTTAATTCACTAATTTTCCCTTTTGCTTCGGTGCTTTGAGTTATACGTTTCTTCATGGTAACACTATTTTTAGGTTTCATAGTAGTAATATTGGATATTTTATTATTATTATTATTATTATTATTATCTATTTTATATTTACTTTTTTTTAATAAAATACCTGTATACATGTCTCTGTTATTTTTATTTTCAATATCATGTTTTACTTTCTTTAAGTTATCTACAACTGCTTTGTAAAAATCATAACACAATATCCTTTTATTTATGACATGATTAATATTTTGGTTATTATAAATTTGAGGATATATATTTTGATTTTTATTTTGATTTTTATTTTGATTTTTATTTTGATTATCATCTCCATT
Source organism: Plasmodium sp. gorilla clade G2 (assembly GCF_900097015.1). Lineage (NCBI taxonomy): Eukaryota > Apicomplexa > Aconoidasida > Haemosporida > Plasmodiidae > Plasmodium > Plasmodium adleri (nom. inval.). The sequence goes on from NC_041701.1 coordinate 1,032,083, forward strand.
TTGATATATTTTTTTATTTTTGCTTTGATTAAAAAGATAACAGTTATTTTCATTACATTCATATTTTAAACAGGTCAAAAAATCATAGGAATTATTATTATATAATATATTTGTCTGTTCATCTTCTTTATTTGTTATAATAATATTCCTTTCCTTTTCTATATTTTCTTTACTCATCATTTTAATATTATTCATTTCTTGTATTTCAGTATCTTGTATTTTTTCTATTTTTTCTGCATCTTCATTAATATAGTCCTTTTGCCAAAAGGTACAAATAAATTTTCGATTTTCACTTTTGATAGTTACATGAATAAACTTTAAAATGTTTAAAAACATTAAACGTAAAGGAATTAATAATTCATCATAGTCATTTGAATAACTATAATTTAGGATGGTTGTAGAAATACACTTACGAAAATCTTCATATTCGTCATTTTCTTCATATTGTTCATTTTTTTTATATTTTTCATTTTTTTCATTTTTTTCATATTCTTCATTTTTTTCATATTTTTCATCTATTTCTTGGTCTTTTTCCTCTATAGATATTTTATCAGTATTTTTTTTTTTTTTATCATTTATTTCTTCAATATTATCCTTTCTATCCATATAATCAAGTTGATAATTTCCCTTCTTAATTTCTTCCTTGAACACATTTTTTAAATTTTTTAAAAAAATTAAAACTAATTGTATAACTATAGAAATATCTTGTAATATAAGAAGATCAAAGGATCCTCTTTGTATTTCATAAATAATGTTCATTACATTTTTCGTTTCTTCTTGGAGTAAATAATTGCATATCAAAAATATATTTGGATATATTTTTTCATTGTTCAGGTAAAAACACAAATTATTTAAATAATCCATTTCACTATATTCATTATATAAATTATAATTATAAATATCACTTTTCATATACACACTATTATCTTCTTTATCATCATTTAATAACATCAATTTATTTTTCTTTTTGGCATCTTGATTTTTTTCTCCTTTTCTTATACTATAGCTATAAATTCCTCTTACAAAATTAAACAAACTTTTATTTATATAGAAAAAATAATATGTTAAAAAGGACGTGTTCATATTAAAATTTAAATTTGAAGGATAACAATAAAAACATTTCTCTTCATTAAACAGTACTGTCTGTTCTGCACCTCTTTGTAATATGTCATTCATGTATTCATTGAATCTTTTATAAATTTCATTTGTCTCGTTATTTTTTTTGTATGCATGTCCTTTGTTATATGAAATAAATCGTTCACACTCTCCAATAATCTACATATAAAATGGAATCAAAAAAGATGAAATATAAAAAAAAAATGATATATAATATAATGTCGTTTGAGTAACATTGAATAAGACAAATATAAATCATACATATAAAATATACATATAATATATATATATATATATATATATATAAATATACTTGTATATATTTATATGTACATACCTTTTTAAACCACTTATTTATAGCTAGAAGAATAAACAAGTACATGTGTTCATGAAAGTTAGACTCTGTTAATTCAAACTCTTCAATTATGGTACATAAAAATTGAGGCATATTATTGATTATATATTTGGCTTTGTTTAAATATTTATTTATAATTAATATTTCTTTGAGTTTTTGAGATTCATTATAAAAAGTATTTTCATTTAATATCCTTAGCATGTTTTTATAATCATCTTGAAATATATCACTTCCGGTTTTATTGTTATTCTTCTTACTAACGTTTGCTGAGAATTTCAATTTTAAAAGGAAATTTTTTCTCTGCTCGTTTGCGTTCTAAATAGACAAGGAAATAAAAAAAAATATAAAAAAATATAAAAAAATAAAAAAAAAATAATACAACCATTAATATATATATATATATATTTATGTATATATGTATACTTATTTTTGTTCCTACTAAGTAGTTATCATTCTTTGTTATTGTCGAGTAGTTCTTAAAGAACGCATTTTTATAATATCGAAGCTTATATAGAGATATTATGTTGTAAGGTAAATCTATTTTTAAGTGAGGGTCTATTTCTGGTACCTTCTGTGTTTTCATATGATAAATTAAATTTATTATATATAATATATAAAGATATATATATTATATATATATATATATTTTTTTTTTTTTTTTTTTTTTTTTTTTTTTTTTTTTTTTTTTTCTTACTTGTTCTTCTTGGTTATCATCTTTAATTTTTACATTTGTCTTGGTCAACTTTACAGCCTTTTTTAATTTTTCTTTTATTTCATTTATGTTTTTGTCCTTATAAAAATTAACATATTTTATAAATAGGTGTGAAAAAAAAAAGAAACTATAATAATTGTAAATTATTTTTAATTTTATATTTACATATTTACAATGAATTGAAAATTTTTATAAGAAAATGATTATGAAGGATTTAAGAGAATTAACACATAAATATAGGAGTGTATTCACTTAATATATATATTATACATATGTGTGTGTTTTTATAATATTTATTATTATTATTACTTGCTCTTTTTGTTTTTCCAGTTTTGTTTTGAATTCATTTATGTTATTATGAACCGCATTGTGTACATTATGTTTATATAGACATAAAATTTTATTTATTAATTTGTTATAATCATCTATTGTGTTTAGAGATATACTTAGAATGTAATTTATGTATTTATGTATTATTTTATATTTATGTAAAAAACATATTAAGCTATAATCAATAATTTTTAATTGTTCATATATGTCATCCATTATGATACGTATTAAAATATTTATATATATATATATATATATATATATTTAGTGTTTATTGTATTTTTAGTGTTTGGAATATTTTATGTTTCTACATTATTATATAATTAAATAAAGATGTATACATATATATATATATATATATTAAATATAGCGTAGTATTTTAAAAATTTGAGGAAAATAAAAAAATGAGTACGTGATGAAATATTATATAGACAGCATTAAAAATAAAATTAAATAAAAATAACAAATATATATATATGTATATATTTTTATAGTATTTATTTTTTTTTTAATCCAAATAAAGGAATTTAAGTTTTTATAGCATATATGCAAAGAATGCAATCTAATGTTTCGTTTCCCATTTGAACACTACAAAGCCCTTTAATATAGAAAATCGAAGACAAGGAGAAAAAAAAAAAAAAAAAATATATATATATATATATATATAACATGTATGTGTAACCTTTTTTAAACTAAAGAGGAAAGAACTTTCCTTGCATTATTTGTATGTAATTATTTCAGTATAACATACATATATACATATATATATATATATAACAAACCGTCGCAATTTTCATCCCATAAGCATACATTTGATGTCGTTAAAGGAGATCCATTTTTTTCCATCAAAATACATGTAGCTAGATTGTTCATAAAAAAAAAAAAAAAAAAAAAAAAAAAAAAAAAAAAATAGCTAGTTGTTAATAGCTAGCAACATATGAAATAAAAACGTTGATTTGTGATGAACAAAATGAAAAATATATATGTATATATAAATACATACTTTGATTTACATTTAATTACTTTATATTATTATTTTTTTGTATTATCAAATAAATGGGAATATTATATATATATATATATTTTATGGCATATTATATTTTAATTTTTTATTATTTCTATAATTCATATTTTACCAACATATTTGAACGGCTTATTTAATTTAGACAATTCCTTTAATGTGGTATCCAAAATTTGTGATACCCAAAAATTGGTTTTCTCTTCATTATAATGCATTTTTTCAAGAAATTGAGAAATTGTCTTTAACCATATATAAAAAGGAAAAAATAAAATAATAAATAAATAAGAAAATATAAAAAAGTGAAATGATAAATTAAAATGATAAATTGAAATGATATAATTAGGATATGTAGAACTCAAAAAAAAGGGGAAATATTCATGAAATATTATAAAATAAAAATTTTTTTTTTTTGCATAATTTAATAGGGAAAAAAAAAAAAAAAAAAATCTACTTGTTTTCCTATTTCTTCCATAAGTTCAATGTCAAATTCGTCCTACATCCATAAATAAATATACGTATTTAAATTATTACACATATGTATATATATATATATATTTATTTATTTATTTTTTATTTTTTTTGGAAAAAAGATTAAGTTATATGTACATGATACTTTCTATAACTTGACGGTATTATCAATAATTCAATACCTCAAACTTATCTGTATCATTCATTATATTAAGATTTTTTTTTTTTAAACTTTATTGGTAAATATTAAAAAGAAAAGGGATTTTAATAAACACATATAAAGTTTATTCGTTAGTATATAACTCCTGGTATATTTAATTACTACATATATATATATTTATTTATATATATTTATTCATTTAGGTGTATTTGTTATGATATATTTTTTAATTTAAAGGAATTATATATTTCTTTTTTTTTATATATATATACACATTTACATTTTTCTTGTACAATTGTATAAATCCATATATGAAACATTTTGTTATATAATAATGAATGAAAACCGAATAAATAAAATCATAAAATAAAATGATAATATATATATATAATATTAATAAGTGAGCAATAGGTGGATTGTTTCTTTTATATATTTTTTCAACTTTCCATTTTAGAAAATACATATTGTTAAAAAAAAAAAAAAAAAAATTAGATTATGCACACACACTTAAAAATGATAAATATATATATCCATGTAATAAAAAATAAAAAAAAAAGTAATACACATATAATATACTTATAAATATATTTATATGTGTGCGTATGTTAAAAATAAAAATGAATAAATAAATAAATGAAAATGATTACATTACTTATATATGTCCTTTTAAAATATATTTTTGTCTAAACATATAAAATTATATTATTTTAAATTGTTATGTGGAAAAAACACAAATTATTTATTAACTTTTAGTTCTCTATAAATGAAATGGTTAAATGGATAAACAATTAAAAATATATAAATGAACAAATAAATAATCTACTAAATGTAAACATAATAAATAAATAAATAAATAAATAAATATATATATATATATATATATATATATATATATATATATATATATATATTTATATATATATTTATATATAATGTTCTAATTTTTTGGGTGATTTATTTTGTCCTTTAAAATAATTTTATTACATACATATCAAAAAAAAAAAAAAAAATAAGAAGTATTAGTATTAAATTATGTTATCCAATTTATAGTAATTACATTCAAAGTGGAGAGAGGAAAAAAAAAAAAAAATAAAAACAAAGCAGAGAAACATAATAGAATAGGATAACTAATGAATTAATATAGTTTTCATATAAATATAATCTTTAAAAAAATATATATATATATATTATATATAATATTTAAGATATTCCTCCTTAAAACAAAATGTTATTTATTTTTATTATCGTTTACATGGAATGTTTAATGATAAAAGTATTAACACATAAATATATAATATATATATATAAATAATATTATATTTCTTATATATAATAAAATATTTTCATAAAAAATAAATACATGTGTTAACATTTTATTTATGTACATTATGTTAATCCATTTTGTATAATTACATATATATATTATATATATATATATATATTTATATTTTTTTTTTTTTTTTTTTTTTTTTCCTATTTGTGAACTATTACACATATATATATATATATATAATATAAATATGTACTATCGAATTATATAACAAAAAAAAAAAAAAAATTGTGATGATGATATTATATAATGTATTATTAATTATAAAGATTATAATATATATAAAAATATTTCCTTAAAAAAACAAAATGATCATCATGATGGATATTTATTTTTATTTCTCATAAAGATTTTTATAATTTGTAACTATTTTTCAGTTTATGTATTTTTTTTTTAACTTTTATCAATAAGGAAATATATATATATATATATATATATATATATGTATTTATTTATATTTATAATAAAATAACAAGAGAATACCCCTTTTCTTTATAAACAATGATAAAACAAATTTTTTTATATATAATGTTTGAACATTTTTTTTTAGCTTCTTTATAAAGTCTCATATTATTTAAACATAATATATAATTGATTACCACTTCTTTATATAATTGAATTCTTTTTTTTTTTTTTTTTTTTTTTTACTTTTATATGTATGAGTAAAATATAAGAGTATAAATAATATTATAATATATATATATATATTGATATGTATATATTAATTTATTAACCATATTGTATATAAGAAATAGATATACACATCCAGTATTATATATAAAAAATTGAGATTCTAAGAATAAACATAAATTATATATATTAATTATATGTTATATATATATATATTATAATAATTTTCTTGTCAATTTTGTTTTCTCCTTATGATAAATAATTATATCCATTTTAATACACATAAATAAATATATATATATATATATATATTATTTTTATCTATATTAAAAATAAATAACGATTGTATTGTTATTATATGTGTATGTATTAATATATTTATATATACTTATATATATATATATATTTATATATTTTGTTAATTAATATTTTTTAAAAGCAAAATGTCTACAATTAGATGGGTTGATCTGTTATCAAGCGAATCAAGTAATATAAACAAATAAATAAATAAATATAAATATATATATATATATATATACATACATATATATTATATTTTATATATGTGTGTGTTATTTTTTTTAGATTTTTCGCACTCGAAGGCTAACAATGATGAGATCAATGAAAAATTAAAAAAAAAAAAAGTTATTTATAAATCTGAGACAGATTTAAATAATAGCTTTTTAAATTCATATAATGGAGATTTAGATAATAGTAACGTTGGAATCAATTTAAAAATAAAAAATATGTGTATTAAAGAAAAGAAAGATATAAAGGTAGATCAAAAAATAAGCCAAAATATTTGTAGTAATAAAAAAGATACAGTTATACAAAAAAAAAATATGAACACTAATTATGATGAAAAAATGAATGTTGTTCATAACATACAATCTAATGATCAGACAGATAAAAAAGAAAAAGAAGAAAGTATGTTAAATAAAATAAATAATTTTGATAACACCACAAGTACTCAAAGTAGATTATATAATAATAATATTGACTCTAATGAAACAGAAAAGAATATACGTCATCTTGATAAAAAAGAAAATAATAATAATAATAATAATAATATGCTTGAGAAAAAAAAAAACAACCACAGTGAAGGACATATAACAAATCAGGATGATATAAAATTAAAAGTTAATTTGTCTTATCCTGAAAAAAAAAATAATGATAATCAAGAAAATGCAAAAGATATAAATAAAGAACTTGTTACAAATATTGCCAATAGTAAGGAAGAACAGCATAATGGTCTATCAGTCATATCTTCAAATGAAGAATGGATTCAAAATGCTAATAACAGTAATAATGTTATAAGAACTGATAAAGATACTTCTAAGAATACAGAAGATGTATCAAATAGAAATAAAGAAAAAATATCAGAACAAAGCATTTTAAAAAAACATATCACTGATAGAAATAAAGAACAAAATTGTAGATCCAGAGATTCCTCCAAAAAAAGAAATAGCGCTTCTGGATCATCGAAAAAGGTTATAGGATCTGTAGATAATAAGAAAAATATAGAATCATTAATGACAAATGTCTCAGAAAATAACAAGAATGATTCTTTAAAAATGAATCAGGAAAAAAATAACAAATATGTAGAACATAGTAGAAAAGGAAAAAATAAAAGGAAAGAACGAAATAATAATATGGAAAATAGTATTCTAAATAATAATAGTATTTCTGTGTTGGATTATACTGTTTCTCATGATGTTACATTAGATGATAATAATATTCCTTTGAATCCAACAAAAAAAATGAAAAATAAAATGAAAGATGTGAAAAATTTACAAGTTAATAAAAATGATGATATCTTTAATATGAATAAATCAAAACTTTTTAATTCATTGAAACAGGTGGATAATAAGAACATAGGAACTAATAAAGTAATGGAAGAAGAAAATAATACAAGTGTTAAAGAAAATGAAAATATAAAATTTCCAAGAATACAAAATATGAACAGTATGATAGATAAAGAAGATAATCCATTTTATAATGTTATGAATAATAATATAGATTTAGAAAAGTTTAAAAATTTTAATAATAATTTTATAAATTATATAGGAGATATAAGAAATAATTTTAGTGATTCTTTATGTACAGTTAATAGAAATAGAGTTAATAGTAGACTTAAAGAAATAGCTGTTGGAAAATCTACAAAAGAATATAAAAATTATGTTAAACTAGTTAAATATGAAGATAGATTAGAAGATGATCCCGCTACACCCAATGCATATGAAGATATAACGAATGCCAAATTTCAAGCGAAATATAATTTATGGAGAAAAAAATTACATAAATTTGATTCCTTAAATTGAATGGTCACACATATATAAATATATTATATAATATAATATAATATTTTTATGTGTGTTCACATCAGTGCATCCATATATTATTTCTAGTAACTTGTGGATCGTATTTTCTTAACTCCACTTTTTCATTTATTTATATTTTTTTTTACAATAAAAAGAAAATATATATATATGTATATATCATTTGTGAGGTAAAATATATCTATCAAGTGATATCCTTTTTTATATAATGCTTATTATTTTTTGTAACATTTTTGAACACTAATTATAAAAAAACAAAATAAAATAAAAAATGAAATTAAAAGTAAAGGAAATTTTGATGATATACAATAGTTATATGTAAATTTTTTTTTTTTTTTTTCCTCCTCCGAAATGACAAAATTTTTATTTCACAGGAAAAAAAAAAAAATAAAAAAAAATAATACAACTATTATATATATATAATATATATATATATATATATATATTTATTTATTTATCGCTCCATGATTGATATGGTTAATATTTTACTTTTTTTTATTTTTGGGGCATTTAAAAAGTAATGAATTTATAACACAAAAAAAGAGTTAATAATAAAATACAAAAAAAAGTAGCTAATAATAAATAAATTAGTGAAGAAAAAAAAAAAAAAAAAAAAAAAAAAAAAAAAAAAAAAAATATGAAAGGAGTTTTTTTTTTTTAAAGTATATATTAAATCAAACATAATAAAAGTATATATTATATATATATATATATATGTATATATATTATGTGGATGTCTTTTTTTTTTAAAAGGGAAAAAAAAAAAAAAAAAAAAAAAGGTTGGTATATTATTTGTTCTCAAGAAAAATAGACTGGAGGAAATTTCCTCAAATCATTTGTAGTATTATTGTTTAGATCATGTTGATCGATTGCTGAAGGACCAAATTTCTTAAAATTAAAAAAACAATTTTCATCAATTTCCATGATACTTGCTATATTACCACAACGATAACAATAATTTGGAGCTGACCATATGGTTACTAATTTTTTATTGAAAGACCATTTATAACCCTCCATAACTAATTGGTGTGCTCTAGCAATCATATGAATATTATTAATATGACAAAATTTTTCAACAACATCATGTCCATATAGATGTCCAGCACCTCTAGGACTTTTATTCCATCCTTCTTGATCATTAGGATCAGACCACATGATATCACATAAAGCTCCATTCCTTGGTATTTCTTGAAATCTATGAATTTTTTTTAATTCATCTATTTTTTCAATAGATGGTGATAATCCTCCATGAATACAAAAATATTTATTTTCTATAATAGCTCCTATGCATAAATAATCAAAAACATCTGTACAATATTTCCATACATTTATTGATCCATATTTTTTTAAACATTCATCATAAAATCCATATATCTCAGATATTTGCCTACTCTCATGATTTCCTCTTATTAATGTTAAATGTAATGGATACTTTATTTTTAAAGCTAATAATAATAAAAAGGTTTCTATACTATATTTACCTCTATCTACATAATCACCTAAAAATATATAATTAACATATGGTAATTCATTTCCTATATTAAATAATTCTTTTAAATCATGGAACTGACCATGTATATCACCACATATTATGACAGGATTATCAACATTACGTACGTTATCTTCTTTTGATAATAATAATTTTGCTTCACTACATAAAATTCGAACTTCTCTTTCTTCTATCAACTTACACTTTTTTAATATATCAATAATTTTATCTAAATCCTTAGGGTTCATTATTCCCTATTCTTTTTTTTTTAAGAAAAAAAAAAAATATATATATATATATATATCTAATCGTTATATAAAAATAAAGAGTACATAAGTTTTAGATATAGGCGAATGAAAAAAATGTAAGGTACAAAAATAAAAATAAATAAATAAATAAATATATATATATATATATATATATATAAAGATAATCCCTTTAGTATAAAACTTGTGCTACATAACTATT